>NW_019214049.1:216341-425557 GCF_002532875.2 Varroa jacobsoni | reverse complement strand
TATATAGCTAATTCAAGCGCAGATATGATACAGCAAACGTACTCCCGCCTTCTTAGTGTATCGTATACTCGTCAACAATAACGCAGCCGAAATGGAAAAAGCTGGTAGTAGTCAATGTAACGAACAACTGACCCCACACGAAGAAAACGTAACATTAAAATAAGAAAGATATTTTGCTAAAATTGGTTACTATAATATAGATGGAATCAACGATATCTCCAAAGGGAAAAGGGGGCATATTAAAGGTATAGATGTCCTGCCCATATTTTAGACAGAAATCCTCGAGGAATTGTATATGCCTACACGACGTTCCACCCTTAAAGACAAAACGATTAACGTTTTTGTAACATAAATCGACTGTGGGTTGTTTTGGGTGTGTCCCAATGGCAGTTTGACAGGTCGGGTATTTTAGTGTTGCAGGAGTACAAGTTCGGGACTCGGTGTCACCATTCAGATTTGTCATAACAAGCCTTGAATCTTGCTGCGTTTCTTCCGGAACGACGGTTATGTCATTCGACGGAATTGTGAATTAGGGGCAAACCTTTAATTACACGAAACAATGATACCAGAATCGTATTTAGAGTTTATGTTATGGCAGCCGGTTACCCATATCCAGATGCGGCATCAAGACGTTGTGTCGTTACCTTCAGCAGCATCTGTCCATATATATATATATAAATAAAAATATGATATATAATCTTGAACTAGTGGAAAATGGTTTATGCAAATAGTAGGAGAATCGCAGTAAACCAGTTTGGTAAGTTATCGCCATATAGTTGTGGTGTATTTTTTTTGTTTGCCTATAAAACTCTCCTTTAGTAGTTGCCTTTTAGATTTCGTTCATATATGATTGGTATAAGTTGGGCGTTTTGGGCAGCACACACAGCATCGATAACGGCTCCTATGAGGCTATAGTATGCAATATTTCAAAGTAGCGTACGTATCTCTGATTGATATACTGTGAGGGATGTTTTTCGTTTAATGCAAATTTATTCCTCTGTAGATGCCTACTTCAACTCGAAATTGATTGTTTATGGAATTGAATTTCGGTTTTGAAGACCACACATACCTTTCGAGTCAAATCCCGAAGAAATAATCTTGTGCCTCTTCTAAAAGCTGTCGTATACGAAGGAGGTCTGTTTATATTTATATATATTGACAGTAACAAATGTTGGCCACTTGTTACCGCTTTTAGTTGGAACCATGCTCTGGTAAGGTCAATCATGGGTAACATTTTACCTTTGTTAGGTTTCTCAAAAATTCCTCTTGGTAAATAGATGTAATGGTCTTCGAAAGCGTTGCTTAGGCCGAGTACTGAAGTCGACGTCGAGCCGATGGATGCTTTTAAAAAAAAGGTATAATTAGAAGTGTACGACTATAGGTAAAGTGACATCGCTTTCGGTTACACGCTTATTTCGAGTATGCGACAACATTATTTTACTGACGATCGCTACTGGATAACACCGAGTGCAAGAGTCAGACGCAATGACTTAGCGGTAATAGCTTTGGCCATCAGCCAAAGCTAGTGGAAAAAGAAAAAAACCTGCTTTAATATATCAACGAGTTCTCATTGTTTTTGATTTAGTTGAGTAAGAGTTGAGTATTTTTGAATGAACTCATCTTCACCTTCGACGCGAAGTCTTACCTTTTTTTTGGCCATGATCGTTCTGCAAAACTTCTTCTTGGCTCTTAAAGGGCACAGCATCAGCCCGCTAATTTGTCACGTCGATTCAGCTATAGAATCGAACAATCCACGGCGTTCGAAGATTTTTTGCTTAGGGAATTCTTAGTCTTGTTTGGAAAACGTTTGATTTTCCCATCGCTTTGCTACCTCTAACACTTGTTTTTGTGACGTTTCCTTTTGCGTCCAGCCTCATGACTATCCGTCAACTATCAACATCGTTTTCGTTCTGAATTCTCAATCTCTGAATTATGACGACCACTAGCCCTAATCGTCTGAGGTTCGTTTCATCAGCCGCGTAGGCGATAACATCGTCCCCTGGGATTACTCTGATATTTGATAGCTAATTGATTGTTGCATTGCTATAAATATGTATGTGCTTCAACGTGTCGTAGAGTCATTTAGTGCAGTATACTATGCTGCTTATTACCAGAATTACATGATGACAGTCGTTATAGAAAAGCAGTTGTGGCGCAAAGACATGTACGATTTCATCAGAGACATGATTCAAAATGTTTGCGCGTTTGAAGTTTATCTTTCGAAGTCAAACTATCGACACTTGGAAATTCGTCTGGCGTCACTTTTCAGATCAGTAATAACAAGATCCTTTACAAAAAGCTTTGTAACCATTATTTGTCGGCCACCAAGCCCACTAAAGGCTCCATTCTTTCCAGCCTTCTTCATCCCACTCCCGTCGCTTTGCGTTTCGCTTTTGCTCTTCCCGTCACGCGCTCCCGTGGCCCCGGCAGTTTCTACTACTGTTGCTGCAACCGACTCTTCATGAATCTTCATTACACAATTCATGAGGAAGCTAGCTGCTGTATCCGCGCCCATAAAGCTTCGCCATTGGCTGCAGAACCGACTGTGCTGGAAAAACCAGTAGAGGCCGACGCAAATAACGGTTCTGCTTCGTAGACAGAACAACTCAGCAGAAGCAGTGTATGCTAACAGCGACGAGGGCAATGGCACCGCCGGTGACTCGGTAGCTGGCGGAGGGTTAGGACGTGGGGGGGGAGGGGGTTTCAAGTTTGTATCGCGTCGCATTCACCATCGGCGCTTGTCGTCGTTGTACCGCTGTTTTGTTCTCCTCCAGCTCCCTGCCTGCTTAGGTCTGCGCTCTTCACTCAGCTGTTTTTAGCGGTGGTAGCAGCAGCAGTAGCCATAGTAGCAAGAACGGCTATCCCACCGAAGCCGAAAAAAGAAAGCAGCTAAACAGGGGTTTGGGCGGGAACGTGGTACGAACGACTGCGAAGGCAGACGCAGTCATCATGGTAGCGATGAGAGTGGGCAAAAAGGTCATTGTGGCCTAGCGAAAGCTTTCTACCGGCGTGTGTTAGTAGATCGCCCTGGCTGGCGATGCAGCATAAGCTCGACCTTACTGTTCCAGCGCGCCTTCGCACGTTGACTGCCCCCAGCGCACCATCGGCCGTCATGCCACTATCATTGCTGCTAGTATTTTGCTACCTAGCAAATGGCGGCTAGAAGCAAACAAAATAGATGAACGATGAGGAGCAGCGGCAGCGACGCGCAGGCGGTAGGAGAATAGAATACATAAAGCTCGAAACTAGCTCTCTAACTACGACTCTTCAAGATTCGATCCTTCTCAGACGCTGTTCTGCGACGTTGCACTGACACTTCTCGGCCACGATTCACCTTCATGTCAAAGTCAGCGAGAGTTCTGGCGCATAGAAAAACCGACTGGACGAGTTAGGGCAACAGCGAGCGAATGTAAAAGACAGACGTACGGCAGATGGACAGGCCGATATCTATGCTCAGGGCCAACATCGCCGCAGTCATCCCGCACACCAGACCTGAATACAGTGTCGCTGTAAGCAGCGGATGCTGTAGCAGCGCTGCTCGTGGGGAGTCGACTAGTAACAGCAGCAGCAAAATTATTATTATTACTCTAGCGTCTGTATGTTACGCGACGGCTGTACTTCAACCACTTAATACAACAAGAACAAACTTGTATAAAGGGCTCGGTATATATCAGAATGTGTCTCCACAAAACACACACTGCGTTACGATTCGTTTGCCTGCAGCTGCAGTCTCACCTTCTCTTCTACGAGGCGGTGGCACTAAAGCGTCGACAACTGCTGGTTGGCACGACATCAGTACTGCACCGTTGTCGTCGCCGCCATCGTCATCCACCCGTACTTTTCCTCTACTATCGCAACGGTGTCTACGAATACGTTTCTTATCCCACGTCTACCTCCTGCTAACGCTGAAAATGCTAGCGTCTTTGTTGCTCCCCCTGCAGCGGTTGGCGCTACGACTGCTCCTATTCTATGACACTGCGACGTCCTGGAAAGAGAAGATGATCTGAACTGACTTACTTGGCGTTTGCGTCTCCCTGTTTGTTACGCTAATATATATATATATATATATACAGTTGCAAGGCAATATGTACAGGCTTAATGCAGCTGTTACAGGCACTGCTAGCGCCATGTACAACGAACGCCACGGTCTTTGTATGCGGTGCCGGCAGGTGAATGAACGTAATCCGATAACAGCACAAGTGAACTTTCCACCGTATCTATGAGTTTTAAAAATTAGCCATCGCTTGCAACGTTGCAAAACACTCAATGGCTGCGCGCATTTCATGTTGAATAATATGATTTTGCATTAGCAATATACGTGACAGTTGATAGCGGTAGTAGAATTGCGAGCAGAGGTAGTAGGCTCCGCTACCACCCTAGGTTATCGAGCAACAATACTTCTGCACGAAATAAAACAAAGGGACGAGCGGTTTCTCACTGCAGACCTGCAGCTACCGACTGCTTTGCCGGAACTTTAGGGAGGCCTGCAAACCTCTTGCCGGGCAAGGATACGCTGAATACGAAAAGCATTAGGGGGAATTGTAGCCCTGGTATTTTTGTGCGGATCACTGAGCGATCGAATGAGCGGTTCTCGGCGGTTGGTGGAAACGTTGAAGGGATCTTAGAGAGCTGTATATGCGTGTGGGTGAGCATTTCTTCTTTCGTCATGCGCGAGAAAATGGGTGGAAAAAGGAAAATGACAAGAGAAAGAGAAAGGGAAATGGGAAGGCGCACTGTAAGCGTATATGGCGATGTCAGAAGCTGCTACAGCACCACCAGTCACCGGAACACGGGCTCGGGCTATGGCACACGGCGATCTGTTGGGCGTCCAAAGAAACGGAGGGGCGCACAGGCGGCGTCTTCCTTTTACGTTAAGAGGTCTTTTGGGCTCTTCATGTAAATGCTGCCAGGCGCTTTGCATTCTCGTTCGCGCTGACGAACGGGATACGCACACGCTGGAAGATGACTATGGAAGAAAGAAACGTAGTAGTACGAGCCAACAAACAGGGGCTGTGTCGAAGGGACAAAGCATGAGATCAGAAGAGCGGAGGCCTGACGTCGGAACCCAACTCAACGCTCGGCTCTTTACCATACGCATCTTTTTCCTATGCGTGTGCAAAAGTTACTTCGAGTTGAGCTACATTGCGAAACCGCCGGCTGATTCACAAGCAGTTCGCCACTGCTGCTACCTACAATGCGCCTACGACTACTGTCTTTAGTGTAGGTGGAACGTTATGTAACCTGGCAATCCAATGGAGGCCGAAGCTCTATTGCATGCAGTGAGAGGCAACGGTATCCGTTTCCCACGCGGAATCTTTCACAGCCTGCATCTGCTGCACGCCAAACGTTTGACGAGTGACGGTTAGGTACATGGAGTAGCGTATTGAGTTAGTGCGCCGCGGGAACTTTGTCTTTATCTGAAGTGTCGAGTTTAAGATAAATGAATTATGGCGATAGTACGAGGAGAAGCCTCTACACAACATTTGTCATCAATAGTAAGAAGCTTCAATAAAAGAGAAAAAAGCTATATCAATCGGTCGCAAAGCGACTCGAAAGGGTATGTTAATTTCTTTTATTTTTGTGACTATACAAGTAAGCTATCTAAATCACATCAAACAAATAAATTTCATCGCACGTATTTCATTTTGTCATAGGCACCAATATGATAGATATGAGAAAAGCACTCGACCTTTTTCGGGACTACGTCTGCTGCCTTTTGTTAAATATTGCAATGTCCTGATTTCGCCAAGACTAGCCATGATTAAGATTCGCTCTGCTAGCGCTGACTTGTGCATCCTTCGTCCTATTGGCGCGCTCTCTTACTGGCAAAAAACGGTTTCACTTCATTCATGTGTGAGAAATTTAGGCAGGGAAAAAACCGGAAGAGTCTCTAGTACGCTTGTTGCTTGCCTTTGACGATTCAGCTAACATTTATTGCCAAGGAATCATAATTGCGGGTGTTTCTGGGATGCGCGACAACCAACGTCACCACTGAAAATCGGAACAAATAGACAAACGGCACAACGAGGATTTTGTTGAAAGCAACGTTGTCTTCTCTAATCCACGAAAACGACTTTGAGACGCCACTGATACTTATAATAATAGTAACGTCTAAATTTCGACGAAATTTTGATTCAAGTGACGCTATTTACGAAGACACTTGTATATAAGCAAACATCTATTATTATTAACAGTATATGTATATACTGTCCTCAGGGTTGATCTTACAGTCGTGGCCTTCCAGCAGTAGTACAGAAAGGTAGTAACCAATGGCAGAAGAATCGAAGTCGTAATCCTTTTCCTCGCTGGGGCCAAGGTGTTTTCTGTCCGGAGACTTTTTCCAATAAGACTTTCCGCCTTTTCCCTTTGGCAGTATAATATATTACTATCGGGCAGTTGTACTGCTCAACGGCGAATATACAAAGCATGCTTGAGTCCTACTGCAGAGCTAGGCCCGCTAGTAATCGTGGAAGAATCAGCCACGACAAGGGACTTCTCTAGAGTACGAAGGCCGATTCTTTTCCCTTTTTATAAGTATGCTTTTTCAACGATTTCTCAACTTCACCCAAAGCTGGACCAACACTCGGTGCGACACTGGTAAAAAAGCACTTGTATACGGATATTCTTAGTTGTAGATTTTATTAAATACACGCTGTTGGCCCGTATCGAATGAAGCCAAAATAGGGTTGCACATACCGATGTTCTATGCCTCGTGTCTATGTTACGTCCTGTTTAAACCGATAAATGAGGCGGACTTTCAAACGTGTCTGTAGACCGGGGACGTGCGGCTCCACATGTCTCCTGTCAGCAAAGTGACTTGAAGCTATCAGTTTTTTTTCTCATAACTCGTAAGTGGGCGTTAAGATCTCCCCGGAGAAGCTATCTTTCCATAGGAAGAACTTATATCTTTATAAAGTCTCTCACAGAACGACCACTCACTGCTTCAAAAAAACTTCGGAAGTCTTTTCGAAAGTTACATCGGTGACTAAGAGCAGGGTCCCGCTGGTACACCTGGCACATACTATTACACATCCATCACTATTTGTTAGCGATAATTTATTTGACTGTCTTTTTCATTCTGTGTTTGACAACTTGAAATAGCTTTGATATTTTTTTCAGAATAAACAAAAACATCTGTCAGCAGCAAGAATTGTGGTCGTCTTTACGACTAGTATCATAACGAGTAATATTATTCGGATGTTTTTATGTATCTAAGGTTAGTGGTGTGTGCGCTTAAATAGAGAAGTCAGCATAAACGGTACTGGTGTGTGCAGCAGGTGATTACGCATAATTCGTTCTGGCTTTATAAATCGTTTTATAGTGCAATAGATATTGATATGTAGGTATAGAATATTCGAATTTTATGCTCGATGTTTACATTGTAAATAGAATTAATTGGTTTTTTTATTGTTTTGTATTTATTGTTTAACATTGTAATGTACTCTTCTATGTAAAATTGAGGTCAATTTGCTTATTTTTTTAGCATAGAAAATTCAACGTATGCGGAAATAATGAGCGATACACTCAGCCTTCAATGTCGCAACTAAGAAGTAACGTATCTGAGATTTATATTTTTTTTATGTATTCGATGTACGCATGCGGTTTCGATAGCAATTTCAATCAGAAGGACATTGCCCTTCGATTTCCCTGGGTCATGAGCAAACTTCTGCCGCTCTCGCGCCCTTAGTTTCTTTCTTCGTAACGTTAGTATAGCGTCCTACCAAAGTTCCATCCGCTATTTTTTGTTCTGAGGTTCCGGCACAGTCGTTACCTTTAGTGTACGCTGTTTTCCTCCACGGATTCGCTGGCATGTGAACGTTATTCTTCTTGGCAACTTCCGTTACACGGTGTGCCTCTGCATGGTTCTACTCGAGGTGGAGTATTGACGCGCAACCAGTGCTCCCCCCCGACCTTACCTCGGCCTCATATAAGGTTTAATGATTACGTAAATCTGCGCTACTAATAGCCACGTGTCGCTATGCTCTCTACGGAGCTTTCATACGCTTATAGCAACGCTCAGCTATATAGAGCGCAGATGCATAACAGGAACGCGTACATCAGGGGCCAGAGGACTACTCCAAGGTTTTCCACCTGGTAGACAGGGCTTCTTTGTGCGACCTACGATGGCAGATTGCGCATAAACACCGCGGTTTCTCTTTTCTTACGGTTCAGCCCTGTAGGTGCATACAAACATCAAATAAAGGCCTCCGTTCGTGCTCCACGCGCTTTAGCTATCCTAGTACTAGCAGCATCACCGTTATCAGCTCGACTCCCGCTCTGATCTTTAACGGCCACCGTCATCGTCGCCACGCGAATATTGACCTGTACTTAACACTGAGACTGAATGTTTGTGCTTCGTTGTGGTATACTACACGACGTGTCTAGGTCTTTCCGACGGTTGTGCGAGCTGAGTTAACCATTCGTTGTGTACGTTAGCTTCGTGTTGAAAGCGTGCCCCAGCCATGACGGCAACAGAGGTTGATTATTAGATTGTCGATTCAGTACCCCTTAGTTCCTGCTCGGTCGGACGGTCGCAGGTGGCTGGTGACTGTAGGAGTAGACCGTCTGGTCGGGAAGCGCCGCTTTACAAGCATGTAAACATGGAGCATGGAAAAGCCATTAATGACCGTTGGCGGCGTCGACACGTTGGGCGTCAATAGCAGCCGCTACAACAGTAGTTGTATTAAAGGATCGCAACTTCTTTCCTGTCGCACCATTAGCCAGCCAAAGAGAGGAAGATGGAGCGACGGCTCACTGTTGCTTTCCTTTTACCAAGAAACGCCTCCCTGCCAAGCAGCCAGTCAGGATCATCTGGGGGCGTGTTCATGTGCGGCCGGTCCTGTTCTATCCTGACATCCGTTGGCGTCAACAGTGGGTTGCAAAACTGCGAGCAATCCGAATTAACCTGGCAACCAGCCACGCCAAATCTAGGACTCTCTGGTAGGACAGTTGAAGCATTTTGTCGGTATTTCGGGTCTGAGCACTGTCGCAAAGTAGGTCGATGTACAAGAAGAAGCAAACTGCGAACCTTCATTCCCAAGTTCTGTAGTCTTCTTTTGCGACCGGTATATATCTCTCGGTTATCTACTCCCGCTGCTACTGCTGCGAACCAAGCCCAAGTCAACGAGATTTGCTAGGCCAATTCTTACGCTCGCAATTAATCATTTTTATCTGTCGCTTTTACTTCTACTGTTACGACTAGTAGTAGTCCACACTGGCCGTCATTGGGTCTAGAAGCGGCTTAGCTGTTATTGACATGGTCCCTTATTAGGGCTGATGATAGTGTTGATTTTCCTTCTCGCTTCCCTTCGTTTACACCTTCCAGAATACTACAAATATAGTGGGCAGTTGGAACGTACTGCTTGTCTGGTTAACTTAGACCTTTTGTTTGAACACTAAAGCGGGAGGCAATCGCCAATTCGTAGACTCATTTCCGTCCATTGCTTGCAGTGCCGTATAAATAGGAAGTTAAACTACTTGTATTTTGGACTACAATAGAGAAATATCAATTTCATGTAAATTCCCAAATTAATATTCTTAGCTTTGTCCTATTTCAATCGGACCTATGCGTGTAGCATGCAAAGCACGTTGACAATGCCGGTGCTTTAGACTACGAATTTTAACCAAAAATACTCTTAGGTAGACAAATCGGGTGTTTGCACCATTAGCATCTCAGCTATCCGGCTCAGCTAACAATGAATGTTTTAATGCTGGTGCTAGTTGAGAAACATGCGACAAATGTGCGACTCTGTGTACAGGAAGTTAGAATTAAGATACTGGACTATCTGAGCTAAATAATTTGGTGTGTGGGCGTGTGCATGAGCCTTGCAATGGATTCTTTCTTATAGAAGCCCCCAGTGCCTTTTTCCGCCAATCCATTGCCCCTATCGTCCGCATCGCGCCCGGTAATGCATTCGTTAGAACTGAATGGCTCAAGATAGGAACCCGGCTACTGCTGATCACCGAATATATCCGGTTCTTCTTGGCTGTTTTTTCACCCTCCTTTTATTTCTATTCTATCTCTGTATTGGCCTTGCGGCGCGGTCAGTCACTACGTTGGTCGTGTAATGCTTGTCCTGGTCCTCCTTGCCGCGCTAGACTGTGGCTGGCTACCATCACACCGAAGAAGAGCTACAAAAAGACAAAGCCTTAGCTACATCATGGTTGGCTAAATTTCAATTCCACATCAGCAACGGCAACGACAGTAGCACTCTCGCCTGCCTGCCTGCCCCCACGGTTGGATGGGTTTAGTTGATAGATCCACACCCGTATGTCGCCCAGGGCTCCCAAATGCCGACTCTCTGGCTACACATATCAACTGAGCTTGGGTCTGATAGCCGATGGACCGGCCATATAATAATAAATACACTACTAGTATACACCAGGGGCTTTGCAGTTGTTTTTCTTAGTTTTTCTTTGTTAGTCTATGGATATGGTATGCAAGTCAGTCGCTATTATTCGTTCAACCATAAATGTTCTAATCTTGTCGAAGAATATAGACCTGCCATCCCATTACACCATGTTGTGCGGTTTTTCTCCAAGACGCATATATATGGTTGCGTATGCAATCACAAGTACATAGGACTTATCATTGGTCTCGACGACAGAAATCTCCGTAAATTGGTTTCCACTTAGTGCAATTGCCATTTGGACCGACAGACATGAATATATATATATATATATATAGGCGCGTTGAAATATGTGTTCAATGGGGTAGACTATCTTGCACTGTTGCACTGTGATTAATGTGTTAACTAGCTTCTCGGTTGAAGTGGGCACTGGCTGAACTAAGTCGCAGAGAGATAAAGAAAGAACACGGATAGAAAAAGAAACGCCTAAGTAACACCTTATAAGCGAAATGGCACTCTATTATGACAAGGTCCAATCATCACATTACAAGCGCATCTTCAAGCCTTGTTGGACATATATGACACAGACATCGCTTGAGTTGCCTGCTAGTACCTAAAACGTAAAGTGAGCTTCCTCCTAGATGTTCGCCAAATTTTAGTGGGGAACCAACTTTTGCGCCTTAGGTAAACCATCTTCGTTACTTTATTTCCGATGTGAAGATCAGCAGAATGTCGGTAGGACGAAGTAATAGAAAAGGTGATATCGACACCGGCAGGCAATGCTGGTAGTCGATTAGAACCCGGATAATAGGTGAACCAGGGGTTATTTTTCAACCTGCCACAACTTACCTCGGCCTTTCGTCATTTTTAAGCCGGCCTCAGTGACAGCTTCAAACCTTTTTTCTATTTGTTCACGCACCTGGCAATAGCACTGCCTGTCTTGGCACGCGCCGACAGGACCGAATTATCCACCGGAACCAGAATGCTCCATTTGTCAACTGCAATCAGTCTAGCTACGATTGTTAGGTGGACCCGACCCAGTATCGAGTCTATAGCTGGCCACTGGCTGCGTCTTGCTCGCTCCAATCTACGGTTAGTATAACTAATTTATGATTAATTAATTACTGGCAGACTCCGAGGGATAACCTTGAGACAAGAAAGCAATCATACTCTACAATGTGTATTTGTCCTTACAAACATGCGTAACCGATTATGACGTTCCAACTTTGTCCTTATTAAGGTTTAGCGCTAACGCTACGCAATATTAGATTCTCACGTCTTGTAATACCACCTACTTGATACACGTAGTGCTATTGTACTGCATTCATATGAGCTAGTCGGCACACCCCTGCTTTGTCTGTTCCTTTCCTACTTCTCAGTCGACCTGCTTTTAGTCACAATACGACACACTGTTGTTTTTGCTTGAAGTTTTTACTGTCCAGATTCTGCATGGGTACTTGCTATATTTGAGTGTATATAGCGTGTGCATATGTGTGTATGTCTGGGAGTCTATTGTGTCGTATAGTCGGGCGATGGCACATTATTTGTGATTTTCGGCAGGGTATAGAAGTTTGCGAGGCGTAAAGGGTTCTTTGGCTACTGCAAGCGTAGTTGGTGCGCGTTTTTAGTTGGTTCTAGCTGGTTGGTCTAGCTAGTGACAAGAGCTGAAGCACGACGTTTAGGATATCATTTATGTGAAGGGCTAAATGATATGCTTAACTGAAATGACTAAACGCCTGAAATAGATGGTTGTACACGAACAACGCAACGTATCCGTGCTACTGCTATACGATATATGGCCCTAGAACTGGGCCCGTATTTTCGAAGTAGTCATGTAGAATTGCACTGGCATCCTTCCTACCATTCCATTATCGTTTAGGCTCCAAATTGTGGCTAGTTTACGACTAGTCATTCGTATGAGATCATTTCGAACTCACCTGAACGCGTATTAGGTACAGGATGTTGGTGTGATATGGGTACTGGATGGACGTGGCTAGCAAGTACCTTTTTGCTGGTGCGCTATTGAATAAATTTTTGAGATATTATTGTGTAAGGTTGATAAGATTGTGGTACCGAGTCAAACCCGGTTAACAGAACCGTAGTGGTCATATTTTCACAGGGCTAACGTTCGAGTCAATCATTCGCATCTATTTCTAGTCCGATACTTCTGCAGACCGTCGTTATTCAAGCCTCAGAGCGTGATTAAAATTTATGTTCATTGCTCTTTGTTGGGCCTGCAGCAGGACACCGTCTTTAACAAAGGTGTCTTGGCCTAAAAGACAACATTATTAAACGAACAGTTTAAAACTAAGTGTAGCTAGCCTTTTGGCTAGCGCTTGTACTGACACTGCCCTGCGTACTGCGTTCTACGGGGTTCGGGGAAGGCCATCGTTACTGCGATTTTATTGACATGTTTAGCTTAGGCCCAATCTCTGTCTAAGTGCACCGCTATGACAGCCATGGCCCGTTTAGCACCTGACGTTTTCGGCTATTTAACAACGATGTAATACGTTGGCTAAAGTTGCTCGTTGATGTGCTCCGACATTTCTATTCTGCCGCTTTAAATTCGTTTAATGCTAAGGTTAGTACGGGTGATGGCTACTAGTGCACGAGTGAAGGCCTAATAAATTTCGTATTCTAATTATACAACGAACAAACATCGAATAGATACATACCTACCCACAGATTGGGCTGTCTGACAGAATCAACATTCGGCCACATAACTAACTCCTTGTCCGGCGTTCAGGTGCAGCGAAGAGCAACCCAGTCATTCGTAATACTTGCCAGCAAGATCCTTTTCGTTTTTCTCTGATCGACTGCCTGATCCTTGCTTGGAGTCCTATCACTATTCTTCATCTGGTGTCCACTCACCGATCTGCCGCTGTGGTTGCGACATGCTCCAGTTTCTGCGCATCGGATCTCGATTGCAGGTTCTTGGGATGTCATTTGTGAGCATGTCTCCAATAACTGATTCCCCAATGTTCCCAGACTCGATGATTTGTCCAGGAATGCCGGAGCATTGTAATCGATCTGATTTTTCTAATCGCATCTCGATCAGCTAGCCGCCACCGAATCGGTCCGTGAAAGTCGTTGGCTGCGTCGTCTGTTGTTAGGCTCATGTTGTCATCTTTGTCGGATTAGTCGAATCTATTCTTGTTCTTCGGTTGCTACAGGTACTAACGAACAAACAACTATATCGAGTCAATGCTGCGTAAGGCTATTTCTTGAGTCTAGCTGGACCTTCACTGGAGATGAATACCGGAACATTAAACAAAGCAAAGAAGAAAGAAAGCGATTCGATTATATAGTGCTACCTCTACGTTTACTGTGACGGCTAAAGTTAGTGCGATGGTGCACGCGGTTCACTTCGGTGTTGGCTAGGAAAATCTCTGCAGCAGAAGCTTGTGGACCTATTTCAGTAACGACTATATGTCACTTTCTTTCGTCAATCCGTTACGAGATATTCGACATTTAGATAGGCGAACTGCTTGTTTCGTCTTGGCTTCGACACCGGCTCCCGCTGCTCGCAAACTCATTGCCGGCGACCGCGTGACACTCCGCGTTCCAGGCACTACTGACCGGCCCTTACGAGAACGGGGATCGAATAAGACAGTATGTCAGCTGGTTAGTCACACAACCAGGCGCCTCAAACGGCTGGAACAGCTACGCAGTACATGCATCACCTCTTCAGCAGGATGAAACGACAGCAGTACAGCGCCGCCGCTACTAACTGCACCCTAACATTCAACTAGCTGATTCATACCCCTTACTTAATGGCCATGCTTGGAATAGAAGAAAAAGAACCTGCGGCCGCTTACCGCAGGCGCAAGACGCAAACGGTGATTGGTATCGTTTGGACATTCCCGTTTCGTGCTGTCCGTTGGAGAAAAACTCCAAGCCAATCAACCAGCCTCGAACATTTTAATATAGTATGCTTTAATTTCAGAATAGCTGCCTGTGTGGTTCGTTCTTTTAAGCTACACATAATGATAAATGGATGCCTTGGCCTCGAGAAGCGTGCACGTGCATTGAGTTCAGTTTGGACCGCTTACTCCGACCGCTTCTAGCGCTACCAGTAGCGCTTACAGCATTGATATGAACAGTTGTGGCAGTATGACACTAATATCGATGCCAGTAGTCGTTCGCTTCCTCTCACTGTCGCCCATAGCGGGAAGACCTGTCAGACGTACAGGCCTAGCTAGCATCTTTTCGTCTGCTTCGCCCCCTTCGAGTGGAATCGAACAAGGCTAATACATTGTTGCGGCGATCATCGGCATGTCGCGACAGAGAGAACAAAGCGAAGGAGTGCACAGAGGCACATTCGCAGATTCGAACAAGAAGGTTCACCTGCGCGAATGCTGTAGCACAATGGATAAAGAGGAAAAGCCTAAAGCATCATGAAGCAGACAGCAGAAGGGAACAAGGAGGGTGTTGTTAGGAACGTCTTTCTCCCTGTCCTACCTTTTCCAATCGCTTTGTCACTACTTTTTGAAAACGGTGCCATGACAAGATTTGCGACCGGCAACGCGACAATCCAGGCGAGCGGACTATCCAGGCTATTAGTTTTAAGGATCAGATAGTAGTGGCTGAACCGGCCTAAAAACGAGGCGCCGGTAGCCGACTTGTGTTGACTATACACATCTCTTCACAGATAAAAAAACGTAAGAGAAAGAGGAAATGTCAGGGAAAAATATCGGAAGAAGCTGTAGCGATAACGACTTCTGACAGCAGCGTCAGTGCGTTCGCGACACATCCTCCTCCCTGCTTGTGGGGTCCAGCCTTTCGCCCTTTCTCTCCACGTATCCAGTTCGAAGCAACTACCAGCCCTACCTCGAAGAACGACACAACAGGCGAGGGTTAGGCAGGCAGGCAGACAGACGTAGTTCGTGATAGCAAGTGATAGCGCCGATCGACAACGATGGCGGCGGCGATGACGACAGATGAAACGCTAGAAAGTTGTAGCAGAAGATGATAAGCACTTAGACGCGGCTGAATGTTTTCAGATATTTGTAGCTTATTTTCAGATTTCCAGAGGGGGAAGTGGCAACCGAACCGAAAACAACGAATCGTGCAGACAATAGCATAAGTATGCTTCGAAATGTGTGACAAGTGCAGCATGGCGCTCCACCGTAAAACACGAACAGACTTCGAATGGCCCCTAGCCGGCAACAAGGTTACTGTGAGAGCTACAGAAGTCGGGTGTTTGCCCGTAGTACTAGTCTTGCAAACATCTATTTTTCCCATTAGCGGAATATTATTATTATTATTAACTCAAGAAGATGCGACCTCCGTTACGTCACATCGGCGATGTTACAGTGCATGAGAGACAGGTTCATCCGCAAATTTTATCAGTGTCTTTAGGCTCGTGTCAGTTTTGTCAAATACACTCTGCTGCTAGTAGCACCATTTCGACAAGATGCGACGAGTTGATTTAGAAGTTGGTCGGGAGCAGTTCGCGCTCGTGCTAAGCGTGGCCCTTCTTAAAGCACGTTCAGGTGCAGTAGGTGTAGAGATAATGTTGGCGTATCAACAATTTGCTCTGCGTTTTCGAGCGAGAAAGAGTGGAAGGGCTACCTCGCTCTACTCTACGGCTGGACATGCGGCTGCCTGGCGGCGACAACGAAGGAACGCATTAACATTATTTGATTGTTGAGATTGCAGTGCGAGGGAAAGTATATGTGGGTCCTAATGCACGCTATATGGAAGAAAACGATGAAAAGTGGATGGTGGCAGCATACTCGCGGACACCGAATATCTGGTGGTAAAGTTGCTGGACGCAGTATGGTGCCGCTTCGCGACTAAGCAAGTCCTCACCTTGTAATTGCCTACCATTGTCGAGTAGTAGTACAAGCACTGGTGTATCGTTACGTAGTGTCGCCCTGTGGTGCACAGCGTATGGCTAAGACGAGTTGAGCTAGGCGATGCTGAGCTATGCTTTAAGGTCGCTCGGTTATATGCTGGCTTGAGCTGGGTTACTGGAGCACTGCTGCCCAGTGATAGGCGGAGCGGAAGGGAGCCGCCGATCAGAGACAACTTAAGCCGCTTGCAGCCGAAGAGATCGGCAGCACAGCGAATCCACTGCCAAGCGCAGGCGTCGGTTAACTGAAGTCGCTGCTCACTGAATAGTGAAAACGGACGAAAACTGGGGCGCGGGAAACTCCGCGGATGGGAGCGCGTAAAAGAATATAGGGGGGCTTGGCGACTGAGGAGAAACTGACTGGTTCTCCGGTGAACCCTTAACAACGATCCCCTTGCGTCGCCACACAGTTTTCCCGTCGTATTCGTTGAGCAGTTAGCTTAGCATTGAGTAAGGCAGTCACACAGGTCGACCGCGCTAGACACTAGGTAGGACCGAACACCAGCCTTATCGCCTATGCGCACTACCCTACAGCTAGGATTACTCGTGGAATTAAGTATTATTAAGTGTTTAAATAATTAATATTCGCTGAGAATTAGCCGTCGCTGCTGCCGCTACGGGTGTTGACAACAGCCGCTGAGCAGCTCTGCATATGCTGAAGGCTGTGTGCCGATAGCGGGACAACGAACTAGTCAGCGGGGCAAGGCCCGCTTGGTTGGTAGCAGTCGGGCCTCGTAGAACCAGATGCTTTGGTCAACACAAGGCTGGTGCACGCGGAAAAGACGAGATGTTGTGTGATGTCTTCTTAGAACCTCCCTCCCTTTCCTTGGGCTTTTATTCAGCCAAGTTGCGAAGGAAATGATCGTAAAGTCGAGAGACCAAGCAAAAAGAAGAGAAGACAGAGCAGTGAGAGCAGCAACGAGGAGGCACACGAACGGAAAAAAATCAAGGGTGGGAAAAACCTCTTAACCAACTCTTATCCTGCTATCGGCGAAGGGGTACGGGAAAGACAACTGAGCCAAGGAACGGAACAGAGGGATTGCTTTCGAGTTACAGGGTTCTGCTACTGTTCAAACGCTACACACGCGCCCCCTGACTTTGTCAAGACTTTCCGTATTCGTTTTCCGCCTTCTCTCTCATGCACTATCTCGCATAAGATCACAGTACACGCTCGTCCCTGTGGCAGTGCCCCTTCATCTTGACAGCCACTACCGTCTATGATGTGGTAATCACTGACATCGCCGTTAGCCGCTGTACTGGCCACTTTTTCGCGCTCCTACACACACACACACACACCCATGTGCCATTGAAAGACGATGATTACGGGGAAAATTCTCTTCTTTGTTCATTGCTTCAGCCACTTTTTCTACGTCACTGCATAGTTTTCTATATCCAAGCGGCACTGAAGCTCGCACTGAAATGAGCTAACGGCATCAAGATGTAAGAACAAGATGAAGCTTTGCGCTTCCTTTCTTAGTTCTCTCTAGTCGTTCTCGTTTCTCGTATCTTGCTTTACTTCCTGATAACTTTATTTCTTCGACTGCTAAGCCCGCTCCAATGGTTGCTCATTCCCTATGCCCCCTGGTTCGCTTGCCGCTCATCCTTGTTTTTCGCTTTTTTCTGCCTAGCTAACACCCCAAATATCTCGGTTTTCCCATTGGGCAACGTCCAAGCTATCTCTCTTTTCGTGCTCTTTTCTTAAATCACTGTCCACAGACTTAACGCTGACCCTGTGCTAACACACAGATACAACGACAAACCTTATCTTCTTAGATACTGCGATCTCTTCTGTTCTTCTTCTACTTACTGTTGTCGCTTCGTACCCCCCCGATACACCCACTTCGTTTTTAATGCTCTCCTTATTGGTAGTATTTCACTCCATTGCAGAACCCTTCACCCGCGTCGACTGATTTAATTACGTAGTTCCTTACGCTTGGTTCTTCTGCATGACAGCAATATACATATACACAAGTACTATAGGATATATATATATATGCCCTGTCGTGGCACAACTCGCTTGATATCACACGATGTCATAGACGATTTTCTCACAAGCCTTTGATGCGGATTACGAAGTCTACGAGCGTTGTTACAATTTTTTTTTCACTCGATTCACTAACTGATTTAATTCATCATAACGTTCCCATTTTTTTTATTCAGCTTTGTCAGTTTTATTAAACAAAAAGTTATATTTAGTTATGCAACTTTAAGGGCATGGAGAACGTGGCTTCATTTTAATGATGATACAAATCAACGCTGTTCACGTCAATGTTTACAGGATTCTAACTTCTTGTTGACGTAAGTGGAACCTAAACTATTCTTCTTTACTTGTCGACAGGTCGATAGTTGATTTTCAGCTGATTTCCCTTCACTTTAAATGATAAAATTGCCTGGCATCTGTGGATTGATCAATGCTTGAAGTATAGTGTCAGGGCAACTTTTGTTAGGACCTTTAATCTGTGAGAATATTTTTATTTATTATGCATTTTATCCATTACCTTATATGTGAATTGGATTACTAAGCCTCTATTACATTGCGTTAGGTCACTATGATAATTCCATACAACAACAAGCAGAATATTGAAGAATGAAGCGGCAAGGGCTATATGAGTGGGCAAGTACGTTATTGCAAGCTTTGCTTGGCAACCTCTATTATATGCGGCGAAAACGAACTCGAACGCTACTACCGACCTGCATAGATAACATCGTATTACTGTTTAATCACCCTTCACACCGTTAGAGAACTGCAAGTCAGTATGCAAACAGGACATGGAAAAAGAGAGAAAAATATCTCATATCCTGGAAATATGTGGAGAAAAAATTACTTGGTCGTAATTTGTTAATTTGTATCGCTTTCACGTAACTGAATTAAGAAATTAGTCATGCGTTACGGTTGTACCCATTTTCGGAACGAGCTCTGCGTATCAACTATTTAGGATCAGGAGGGACTATAACGTGACATCTTCATTGGCATATCTGTACTACAAATTGTCCCAAGCACCTGATCGAACAAGCAAGAAGTTAAGGAAGATACACACATGAATCAAAGATTTTCGGTACGACTTGTTGGAGTGCCATGGAATCCATTACTTCTCTGTTTTGCCACTTCAGCCCCGCACTGTCCGGGCGCTGTGTTTATATCTGCCGCTGCTGTTGTTGATACTGTTAGTGGAAATAAAAACAATGCCCACTGACCCGTTCGATTTGCTTAGGTATGATTACACATGACGGGAACCGACCAAAGGACATCGGAAAGCTCCCCTCCTTGACGCCAACGAGAACTTTCACGATACTGTACGGCCTATATCAGGGAAAGAAGGCGGACTGTGCGAGGACGAACGTCCCGTGTATTGCGTACCTGCTTGTAACTCATCAACAGTGCAATCAGAGCGCCATTTCACATCCACCCTTTAAGTCAACACCATTCTGTGGCATCGGCTACTCACATACACAGGCGCAAACAGCATATAATAGAAACATAGACGTATACAATTGACTCTAGTTAGGTTAGTTCCTTAATTTTTTCTGCTGGCCACTGAAGTGTTTCCTAAAGCTTACTCTCTGATCGCTTTAGGCATAGACACAACGAAAACGGGTCCCCGCGCGGGCTCCATCCATAATTCGTTAATTCGTTTGGCGTTTTTTCAATTAGATATCGTCAATATCTTTCCGACAGCACTTTTTAATACTAAGAGACTATCTAATAACCCGCTTTGCCGGTAACGGCGGAGAAACTCTAGCCGCATACAATAGTTTACCATGCCAGCAATAGCGATATTAAGCGATCGGATTTATGCTTATTCAAATCTGAGCAAAATGAATTCAACAAACCATTTCTTTGGACAAAAGTCATGAGCGTTGGAAAGAAAAGGACTAAGGATTTTCTACGCAACAGAAACTAAGATAGTATTCATCTATAACAACCTGAAAATATTCTAGAATTACGATGGCGGCTTCTGTCGCTAAGTCCGGTGTAGCTACTATACTTCCGCGTAAGGAGCATTTGGAAAATACTGAAAACGTCCACGTTAGTATCCAGTTTTCCAGATCGGTTCTGCTTGATAACGAACTGGTCCCTCTATTTCTCGGGTATTCCTTCAAGCAACAACTTCGAGAGCATCGTAACACTATGTCCTTTTAACAGCGTCTCTAGAAACACTGGCACCCATCCACTATATTCCCAGCAAAGATATGCTGTTCCCCCATGTTTCGCAATTCACGCCTTAAGGTCAGATGAAATAGAACCATAACTAGAGAGTCGAGGGAAATACTAAAATGCCTATAAGTTTAGCGTACTTCTTATCTCATACATCTCAGCGTGTCTATTCTATCTCGGCGGGCACTATTGACATCCGAATGGCTCGAAGGGGATACAAATAGAAACGGTGTTGTTTGTTACAAGTTATCACTCGACGCGCTCATGCATAAAAATATATAAGTATTTATATATTTTCGACCTTATACTTCAAATCATGAGCATCATTCGATCTATAATTATCTAATTGAGCTGCTTGCGATATGTACTAGTGAAAACTGATCCATAATATATAAATTTATAAAAAGGATTCATATTAAATTATTCGACAAATTCATGGTAATATGCAATGCTGTCAACCAGTTAATTAATGGTCCACCTTTTACCCGGGACAGATATATGTCCCGTGTGATGCAAACCCAAGTATGTAGCTAGATGAGTGTGACAAAATTCAACTACACTTCAATTCCGAACTAGTAAGTAAGAAAGATTATGACAATTTTTTAAATAGAAAATCGTATCCTGACATCGATTATAACACGTGACAGAATAAACTTTTTTCATTCTCCATCAAAATATGTACGATTACCATCTATAACCTTTTTTCGCTTTATATACTAGCCGATTTATTCCGCCGCAGTAAAAATCTTGGCTACAAAGTTCTATGAAATCTTAAAAGGTCTTCAAAAAAATCACATGTGGTACTTGAATGCTTTCCCCACTATATATTTGTCAAGATTTTGAAAAAATAGTAGTTAGTCAGATAGACGTCTGGCGAGTGCGGTGGATGAAGTCCTGAGTTTTTTGCCACCCTGACTCTTGCGGTGTGAAGTGTAGCGTTGTTACCCTTGTTCACTATGCTTGGTGCGGAGTTTTTCAGCGGCATATTTGCTTTAGGGCGATGGCCTGCTGGTCCAGTTGCATTCATATACTGGTGTGACCCTCTACGATTACCGTAGAGGACCCGTTCTTCATCGTAAGTTAGAGTTCGGCACAAGCGTCGGTCGTTGTTGTAATGTAAACGTAAAAGAAAGCGAGCGTCTCTATGATTCCTGAGGCGTCCATTTATTCTTATTTCGTTCCACCTTAGTAGTTTAAGCGAGATGAAGAAATATGGTATTTTTTTTACATACACCAAAATCGAACGCCGAGATCCGTGCGCTTTTAGATCGGTCAACTCCCACCACAGCTCGCAGCTCTTCATTATTTAGCTTCGTCAGGCTCAAAATGTTATTCCTAGATCGTTTTGAATCGGGAGCTTACGATGCTTTTAATTGTAGAGCTCTATAAGGTCTATACAACAGCAAGCTATGTCCGCCGCTGTAACTCCAAAATGGTGCGTACATATGTAAGGCTCGAAGGTCTTAATGTATAACATCAATCATGGATCGGATAGGTAAGAATGCGAACGAATGGCAATAGCAAAATACCGTATGATGTGCTGACCATTGTACTTAATTTGCCCTTAGTACGAGCATCATTTGACTCGAAGATATAAGGACATGATGCATCAAAAACAGATATAGCGAAAGCCTTCCTTATTATAATAACAAACGAGTAAATGACGAGAGCGTAGATAGAGCTGTTTTGAAATATTGTATACACGTGTTCTCTATAGCAACTTTACAATAGACCTATTTGCGATGCATGCATGTAATTAGCTTCAAATGACATTTCAAAACTTCGATTCAGGTCTAGATGTTTCCACGATGTCTAGATATATCGTTCTGCTAACCTTCGCCCAAGGCAGATGAACCTTTTGAGGACGATGAAATTTCTCATAACGTACTAAAGCGTTCTTACTGTTTCCACCAATTTTTCTAAAATAAGGCTTCTCGACAATTTCACTTAGCAATGATTTCCTTTCAATAATAGAAGTATACCCTGGCATGGCTAGCGACCCAGCTTAGATAAATCAAACACTCCTGCTACGGGACTGTAACTTCAATCGGCTCGATTAGTATAATTTGGATCAATTAGGTTGTCTCACGTTGAATGATTACTACATGACTTGCTATTGCTTTACACATGTCAACGAATCTGTGCGGCTGAGCAATAGGTGACCTGGATTACTAACGTCGTTCTGCGCTCTAAAATCGTGCTACATGACATCATGACTGCTCGGTTGCTCCACTGCCGTAAACAAATGGGCTGGTCGAGCAAAGGCATTGTGGCTATCGACCATTTGGCTTGAGACGGATTTTAAGGGGCAAGGGAGGATCTGATAAAATGTGAGCGCGAAGGAACGCATCGGCGACGGCCCAACAGGGCACGAAATATTGCTTCTATAGAGTGTGACGTAATACATATTGTTGTTGCCTTCTGAAAGTCTTGGCAAGCGACTAACGTATCAGCTACTAACCGTAAATAGCGAAACACGATAATCATTCCAAACGAATTACTAAGGGGCAAATTTCGCTACATAAAATAAATGCTGTAGTAAACTGCAGATAAGAGGGAAATCTTTTGCAGCTATTACGTGTCAATTAATGAAGGGAATTATCGTTTTTATTTTATTTTAAAGGTCAGGGGAATCTTTGGCAAATTCGAGGAAGCTCAAGGTGGTTCCGGTAAAAAAGCCATCCTTGACTTAGACTGATCCTTGATTTGAACTGCGGTCAGGCTCAGCCATTTTTCGTTTCTAGCGACAGTTCTAGGTTGCTATGTCGACCTCTAAACTGCTATCGACAAGACACATTGGCTTGAAACCAGTTTCCTTCTCGTTTACCTCGTCACCAAGTATTGTACTATTAAGTATAGTGTCGTGTGAGGTTTCATATACGAAATGTGTTTCGCTACATATTATTGGCAAGCAAAAACTATTTGTATTAGGTTAGTGGGTACCGTGAAACTCACTAATACAAGCCGCTACTTCTTCAATACGAACAGCATCTGGATTGATCCTAGCACGGTTGCTTCCTGCCAATAGTTCACGCTCTCCGAGCAACCTACTCCAAAGCGCCTTAAGTGAATCTACACATGCAGCTTTGATGCGCAGAACTTGCCTGACAAGCTGGCCCATACATGAGTATGCACATATGTATTAAGTACACCGTTGGCCACCAATTCTGGTGTCGCTGTTAGGTTTCAGTTCTAAGGTAAGGGGGGTTGGTACATGGCAGTATGTCTTCATCACCCCTAAGTGATTTACAATAGGAGTTAGCTCAAAAGGGTGCCAGCTGCAGTTATAGTTGGTCGATCGTAGCTACTTCTATCAGTGCCTTCCTTCCTACATGGCTGCGTCGCTTGCATGCTTAGGCGGTACAGTCAATTGCGGTAGTAGAAGAAACAGTAGGAGTTTTGAAAGGACTTAACTTGGTCACAGATGTGTCGAACACCACCCTCTACAAATCGCCTTACGCGCGCTTTTAATCAGCGACCATTTGAAACAACGGACTTCGGTTACTTAGTTGGAAGACTTTCTGAATCCTACGGGCACTACCACAAGGTATCAATGAATTGGTCATTTTCTCCATCTAAACCACCCTCGTGGGAAGCCCTGTGGTGCACTGAGAGACCCTAAGGGAGCTTCAGTCTTCAAAGGCGCGCGTATATATATATATATATATATATATGCAATACGATTCCATCGCCGATTTTTCATCATACCACTGCTGGCTCTTTCGAAGCCCTCTCCTTGAGCCAAACTAAAACGTACCTATGCGTAACTATCCATCGAGTTGTATCAGTCCACAGCTCCTAGCGAAGCGTTGATGGAGCTATCTGGGCAGTGGTCCCCTCGCTACCGTTGAAACTTCCCAACCTTACATAGGAGAATTAGTCACAGACCCAGCTTGTTTGCCATCGTCCGCTATGGTGCAGCCCAGCCGCACGATGTGCTGATAAGCTGCTACATAGTGCAAGTTTCAGGTGCAGTCGTCGTTTCAATTGTATTTGCTTTTTCTTAACTTTGTTGCCTTGCCTAATCTCTAATCAGATGGGCTGTTTCTCAATGATAGCTAAAAGGGCCAGAGGAACCTAGTGTTCCGCTTTCAAATTATTTTCCTGTACAAAGTCTATGAGGCCGCTCCACTTTGCTGATCAGCCTTTATAGAGTTGGTGGTTTCCGGCGACAGTCAACGCAGCGGGAGCAGGAGCTAATCGATCTCGAGGGTCAGTCAACAGCAATACTCTTTTGTCGAGGCGCGGAACTCGTCGCTCGGTTTTCGTAGCATTCATTGTTCCTTTACGATGGGGGATGTGTAATCTTGCAAGGCGATGATAGTAGTTCACAGCCAGTCATTTTTAGCCGTACACGAACAATCAACCAACAACACGTGTTGAGACAGGTTGGCCGAGTCTCATACAACAGCTGGTAGCAGTCGTACGAGACTCGACGATTCCTTTACTAAAAATTAAAGACATTCATATTCATTAGGTGGTGAATAGACTATGTTTCGCTAACAAGAGAACCACGCTAACCATCAGTAATGTCGCCTGTTAATGACGTTTGCCCAGTCGGGGCCTCTCGCTGCTCCATGTTTTTCCGATATAAGGTATGTCGTCAGATAGTTACTTGGTCGGCTTCACTAGTCAGCCGATACACGTGTACTTACTAAGGCCAAAGATCGCCAGCATCGTTGACAGGCAAGGTGACAACCGGATGACAGCAGGACGGCGACGAAAGCCGCGGTGGAGACGACAATAGTGAACAGTAACAATGGGCATCATCGAAAAAAAGGCCTCATTTGGGTTCGACAATAACTACGTATATCGACATATGTGTACTGGAAGAGAAGTTTGAAAGATCACCGACAGCGACCTAGCTCATTAGCTTTCAATCGCGTGCAGACATTTGCTCGTGGCGTTACCTGCCACACTACTCATTCGATGGTTATAAAGCACTACTCATCACGGTTATTTCCGATCAACTATCGACGTAGAATTCTATTCGAAAATGGAACAGATTGTTCTGTACCGCGTTTGGTTGGGAGACGCGTGTGTACGCGTGGCCTCTTCTGTTATTAGCATCGCGCATTACGAACAATAAAATAGATGCGGCCACTTTGTGGTTTCATGGTGTGACCTAATGACTATAATGAAAGACATACTTTTTCAATTTTCGAAATAAAACCAAGCTTTCTTGCCTAGTTACAGTGGTTCAGAGGATAGACATAATTACCGTTATTTGATACGGCATATAATACGTTCCCGCAGGCTCTGATGCTATCGGTAGTTAGCCGATTCGGTAGGTCTATCCCTGGAAGCAAACCTCAGCAGCATCTCTGGGTTATAAGGAGAATCGAGGTGTAGCGTACTAGCGAAGAAAAAGGCGCAGAAGCCGTTATAACACCGAAGGCACCGGAGCCCGAATAACGCGATAGATAATTCCTGGCGGAGCTTGTCAAGATACAAAAGCGGCAACAGAAGGAGAATAGTCATTGTGTCCATGTATGCAACAATAGACGCCCGGTGAACAGCCAGCCTTACTGCCCTAGCACGGTGTGCTCTTCGACGCCCAAAAGCGATCGACTCTCCAACTGTACCTGTATCGCGCCCCCTTCGACATTTCCGTCCCCAAAGAGTGCGGCTACACGCACATACAGCCGCTAGATATCTCTTTATCCACCCCACGTATTTCTTCCCGTTTCATCGAAAGATAGCGCTGCCGCAACAGTGACGCAACTGCTTCCGAATATGCCACCGTGACCGACACGCTATTCTATAGAAGGACCGAGCGTATCGCTATACAGCGCCGAAGGAGCGTCGGCGAAAGCAAAAGAGAAATGGTATGTAGAACTGGGCGGGAAAGACAGCAGATCCAAAAACCAGCAACAGTAACAATCTACGTGATGCCACCAGCCGCGACGCGTCGCCTGTGCTCAGTAGAGATTCGCCGGTAGTTCTGCCTTAGCAGCACAACTGCTCATTGCCATGTAGTTCGTGCGACGAGGGAGTGACCCGTTTTCCGTTCCCAATAGATGTTAGAAGTAGTCCGCAGGTGTCGCAATCGTAGCACAGCGTCAGTGAGTGGGGGGTGGATGCCAAAGGAAAGGAGAGAGAGCCACAGTGAAAAGGAAAAGGACACTGACTACCTAGAAGAGAACTAACGTAATAGTCTAAGAGAAATTTAGGTAAAAGGTTAGGTCGGACAGAAGAAAAGATGCCTGTCTCTTTTTTTGGAGTCCGTCTGCACAGCAGAAGAGAGCTCTTACACTAGAAGAAAAAAAGCTGAAAGCTGTCAGTCTCTATCAGTCCGCTTCATCGACTGGTATTGATCATACGAGCCAATGGTTGCTCATTTTCCTTAGCTCGCAATGAGGCTCTCAGTGTTAGGGGTTTCCAGCCAGTAGAATAGGGCAATGCTTTAGATGATTCTGTTTTATCTCTGCATTAGCCTGTACGCCCAGCTGTCCTCTACGGGTCAGAACGAGTGCGACTAGAGAGAGCGACAAGACAGTCGATTGATCCGCGCTTACTCTTTCACCTGACCGTGTAGAACTGGCCGCATATCTAAGTATATGGATTGTCTAAATATATAGATCTACTATACACCCGCCCAACGAAATAGACACAACCCGTTATCCTGAGATAGGACGACTAGGACTTATTAAATCTAACCCCAATGAGAGTTGCACGAAGAGTGTTTGTTTAAAATTAATTAGCAGAGATATGTGTTCGCAATAGGTCTATATGGAAGAGACTTGCTTTGGATATAGCTTTGCTCAGAATTTAAGGTATTTAAATGTACGCACTCAATGATATAACTGCAAAAGATATGTGGGATTTTTCTTAATAATCCAACCCGCCAATAAATATCTATGTGGCAATAATTTACGTTAGTATGAGTTATATAGTGTTATTCGGTACAAACGTTTGAACCATCTAGAGAAGGCACATCCTTTTCGCGGTTAAACAATGTTCGTTTTAACGAGCTTTCAATGTAGCCTTTTTTTTTCGTACAAAACAACAATGCAGGAAATTTCGACCTAGTGCCACAGGTCCACGCCCTTCGACCTTTACATGCATCATTCCGGTATCCCATGTATTGTTATACTCCATAAAATTGCCCCGATGCTTCCGTGTAGTTTTTCCCGCAACAAAATTTTGCTTCATGAATGGACAGTTTAATGCTTCTCGCCTTATTATAGCATCATCGAAATACTGAACTCAGAACGCCAAAGTCTAGATATGACTTTTTTTAAGATGCATGCTCAGGCCGGGTTTCTTTTTTATAGGATTGATTGATTGATGCTGTGTTTTTATAGAACTAGGCAGGTCGAGAAGAATCTAAAAGCATCCACACCTGGACCAAGTTCCGGAAAAAAGCAACGCAATCTGTGAGAGACATTATGTTCAAGATTGCAGTCATCGAAGCTCTCTACAAATAAATAGCCTATGCCCAGTGGTGCTGATATCCAGCCTGATTTCAACTATCGACGCCAAAGTCGGTCGTTACACGCTAAATCGCGTAGTCAATATTAATTGATGATTGACGAAATCTGAATAACTGATTTGTGGGATATCCGTACTCCTCTAAACAAAGGCTTGTAAGTTGGGTCATAAGTGAGCCTATGTTAATGTTTATTTTATTTTTATCTATGGCTGCTTGTTGTCTGCTGTCTAAGATACTTTTTTTGTAATGCGTACTAGTGTCTCAACTGATCCCGGCAGGAAAAAAAAGCTTTAGGGGCCTTTACGCCGAACACAGGTATTCAAAAAGGTACAGATTTAGAATCTACTCAACCCTACCACTTCTTGATCCCTATAGACCTATCATTAATTAGCACAAATCGTATACGAGATGGTTTAATTAACATCGATAACTCTGTTGTTATTGTAACGAGCGAATATAAAGTACAGAGCTCAGCAATTGCAATCATTCTGAAGCAGACGAAAACTATACGGTTTTTGTCATTGAGCCATCGAAAAAGAAACCAACTTGAAGCAAGCTCCACTTCATTCATGAACATTGTCGACCTAACTGGCAATCGGCGGTGGTTTGTTTTTCTTGGTTTCTGGAATCCCAGTCGCGACATACCGCCTATGACAATAATAAGTCTGCACCCATCCAGCCTTATTTTATAGCCTAAAAGCGCACGCCCTGTTCAGACGTGTCAGGTCTCGGCTTTAATTTGTGTTCTTTTCGTAAGCCCAAATACCCCTACGGCCAGCCACCTAGGCTTCTGCCAACTACGTAGTTAGGAGCTTCTACTGCCATGTAAACTTCTCCTCTCGACCAAGCTGAGCCTCTTAAATAATATTGTGCGCGCCAGCATTGTTCACGCAGGGGCAGCTTGGAACCTCTACGGAGCGACTACCGGATTTGTAAGTATGAGGGAGAGCCAGCGACCGACCGAACAAGCGGTTCGTCAAAGAAGCACTCCAAAATGGAGGCGCGATACGATATAGAGCTTACGCAATACACGATGTGAAACACAATAACGGGATCGTGACCATTTTTCGTCCTCTACCTTCACTGTCCGACTCACAGAAAGGCTAAATTAATGCATGGACGATTACACCTCCAATTCCGGCTAGAGCCGTGTGTACTGGGATCGTTGGCTGCAGCTAGGCTTTGTATCAGGTCAATCGGACCTGGTCTGAGAACCCCACACCTTATACTTCAGACAAAGTTTCTTCGGTGTGATGAGAAACGTCACTGTACAATCAATGCTAAAGCGGCAGAGAGGCCCCTTCTAAAATAGCTCCCTGCCACGGACGCGGCTGAAGCTAAACTATGAGTTTTGTTATTCTCATAGGGAGCGTTAACGACTGCCTGCGAGCCTCGGTAAACACCACGCAGTATCGTTCTGTGGTTCAATATGGCGCCAATGAATTCACAAAACATGCCGCAGTTGATTGTAACACATTCGCCGTTCAGTTTCCTGCTATTCACGCGATATTCAGTTGACTTGGCTGCAATGGCTTTACAAGGTGTACTTATAGCTAAGACCAGTGTATTCGTTAGGGCTATGCATACTGTAGTTTAGTCGGGACTATCATACCACTAAAACTAACTTCTAAGGGTAGGGACTATTGCCTCCCCACTGATTGTCATCCTTCCTTTGCCTTTTCTTCTCGTGGCTGATGGAAACACGAGGAGAGAGAAGAACCGACGGGCAGGTAGGCAGGCAGGCAGGCAGGCGGCTTGTTCCTGAGCGCTATCCAGTAAGCAATACAAAGAGGCGTGCGCCCGGAGGGGAAATTGAAATTGGGGTGTGAAGCACAGTATGAGGTCATATTTGTATGGGAGATACGGAATGGGAGAACGATCGAGAGGAGAGATGGTTGAATGATGGGTGTTTTTTTCAATATTTAAGGCCACCGACAATAGGCGTTCGTCCCAAAGAAAGAATGACGCGGTGACGAACGCGAGCTCTAGACACATACGGGGAATTTATGTAACCCGCTGGGAATGAGTTTGCCAGTATTAGCAGACGCGCGATGTGCTCTTATTCGCATGGATGTGAGCGTGTTAAGTGGGAGAGAATCGAAGTTAAAAGTTAATCCGCTTTTGACCCGTAGAAGCCAGACGGAAGATGAGAGGTATGTAATGGTGCGGAACGCAGAGGAGACTGGCATGCAGAAAAAACGCACCATTTTATGTCTAGAAAAGTACAACAAAAAGGCAAGAACGAATTTGGCAGAAAACAGGGAGAACATCTGCTATTGTAACTCAATATACACATAGTATTTGGGCACACGGACACGCGCAGACCTCTTCGGCGACAATTTATCGGCGGCTCTTACGATCTGTTTCTTTGATGGATGAGTTCGTTAGTTAACTAATAATTTACTGATACCCGCCGATAGCGGTTCACGGCCTAATGAGCCCGAAATGCGCTCGAATTATGGAATGTCATACAGCTGTATTGTACGAAGATGTAGCATATTTCCATTAAAAAAAAGACAATTTTGTACAACACGATCTGTACGTGCTTATAGCAAGCAACAACAATGTCAGCAGTAGTCGTACGACAATACTGAGATTAGACAGCGGCAAAAACGGGATTTTTTTCTAAACTTATTTACCTGTTGAAAGCAGGGAGCAGGTCATAACAACAAGCAAAAGAACCTCTGGAGGCAACTGCCAAGCTGAGAGGACCAATATCATTTTATAGCCGCTTCTCCCCTTCGAAGATAAGAAAAACTTGGCAGTACGTTTAGCTCACCATGATGTTGGAGGTAACTACACAGGAAAGAGGAACACGTACGTTCTCACACAAGAAGCGATTCCGCCAAGCAAGGAAGTGCGCCTTTGGAACAGCATTGAACTAACTGACTGGGTCTACTCACTTTAATCTCCCCTGGCGCATGTCAAAAGCCGTTCTGTTCCACCGGCCAAAACGAATATAACATGAAAGAAAAAAGATGAGCTTTTCCCCATAGATGTGTTAGAGAAGTCAGTCTTTTGCGCACGCAATTTGATCCTCTTCCTCTCTATTCCGTTCCGTGTGAGAGCCAATACGAACGAACACTTTGGTTAAATGGACTTTTTACCCCAAACGTGAATTAAGTTTTAAGTTTTTCGATAATTCGAATGTTTTCTTTTCCTGCTTGATTGGTCTAGAACGGGGACTAGTGAATAAGGCCAACTATCGTACGTACACTTACCTGAAGTTCGAAGCGGATGCGCCTCAAGCAATTCTAGACTATAATAATTAAGGTAAATCATGTTAAACTTAGCAGTTGAACCCATTTGAAACAATGTATTTATTATGTTCTGCGTAGAGATTCCGTAGTAACGAATGCCGTCTACCTTCTTCGTTTCCAGCTTGTTCGACCGCTAACGTTATGCGTCAAGCGTAGAGCCTACAGATAATTTTTCGCGTTTCTCCCAGCCTTTCAATGTAAGTTGACTAGTGCTGGCTGTCTCGTTGGACTGTAGCAGTGTTTTTTCTATAAAGAAAAGCCAAGAGTGGCTCGCATAGCTGAATTCGTTTTTCAATGCTGTATTCGCCAGCGCGACAGACGAAATACTTGCGCGGCTGTGTAGAGAAAACAATGAAGTGATGGGTTTTCACGGCAAGCAAGTTGAATGATAGTCCGGCAGGAGCGTTGGGTTCCTACCTAACTACCCTTGCCGACCTTCCCTGGGGGCGCTTCGCTGCTGCACCCGCCAATATTTCTCTCAGCCTCTGCCTGTCGTTTCCCAAATGAGCAGCGAGGCATGCGGCAGTGGCGGCAGCGGTGACCGTTCTTGCGAATCAAAGAGGGTCGCTTTCTGGGAACCCCGCCGTGCTGGCAAAACTCTGCGGTCCCATTGCGGACGCTTCTTGCAAAACCCCTTCTTTGGTTTTGTTCACGCCCGGCCCGTGTAGCCTGCAATAAACGCCCGTTGAGCATCAGAGTTCTGTTTTAGTGAGTCGCGTGTGAGCTTTTCGAAGCACAGAGAGAAAGTGAACGTGGACTTGAATTCTCACCGTCATACCGATGCGCGCGTCGTGTCCGTTATCAGTCCTATGTATCGCGCCCCTTTTTAAATCTAGCCCCTTATATTACAGCGACATAGACAACCTTTTGCGTACCATCTACAACTTGGAAACGGTAAAATGTGCTTGCAATTATGCGTTGAACGAAACCACTAGAACGTTGGTCCTATAGCATTAAATCATGATTTCAACTGTGAGAAAACACATTCTTGTGAACAGCGATAGAAACACGCACAACTATTTGGCGTTACTCAAGTCAGGGATCGACAGAAACAAGGCCACTGCTGTTCTTTCCAGTATCTCTCTAAATACATACATGTGCATAAAAGTGTTGTCATCCTTTTTCTCTTCCTTTGATTCTAGATGGTAAAGACACCTCCATACGAACACACACAGTAAATCGCAAAAACGAAGCGAAACGAGAATAGAACAAAAGGAAATGGTGCGCGGAGGCCACCTGGGGGCATTTGGTTTATACCAGCAAAAGCTTTTGCACGTCATGGAACAACGTTCGCAGAAATTTCAGTCGTGTATGATCTGCCAGTTTACAAATAAGACCAATGAACCCGCAAGTATTTATCTATATTTGTTCCTCTTATGTGATAGAACAGTAGATATATTTAGATGCGCTTGCCTAAAGCAGATAGACCTAGGTACATCGACAGCAAGGAAGTTTCACATTATGAATAGCATTTGTGTCCGGCTATTGATGCAGCCGCTATAGCAGTTGTCAGGATGAACAGACATTTGACAGCTTTCGTTTAGCTTTTTCGTATCGTATTTTTCCTATTCTTCTCTTAAACGTCTTTTTCGTTGAGAGATGTTGTATGAATGGGGTAGTTGCTAGTAATAATAGACACTTTTTGGAGCTGCAGGCCAGGTTCTAAGCGTCCTATGCGATCTAGCAGCTTCTGTATACTGCAATAGCTTCCAGTTTCGCATCTCCTCATCTAGCCTAGTTTTCGTCTATTTTGTATACTTAGCGACCACTGCTTGTGTGTACCGAAGCAACGGCAGTAGCCGTAGTTGTCGTTCGCCATTGCGTTGCGCCGCACTGATCTTGTTATCCTCTTATTTCCATGGGCCTTTCTTCATTCCTTTCTATTCAGTGAGTATGCCTGCTTCCTCGGCGTCTGCCGGGCCGTAACAACTACCGCATTCACATTCACTCCCACGCTCACTGATGCACTATGAGTGTAAGGGCGAAGCAAGCGTCCTAGGCTGCCCGGACCTGTTGGCCGGTCTATATTGCCGTATCTGGCAGCGTGGACTCTATTCGAGAGAAGAAGGCCTACGAGTGGCTGCTGGCTAGGGGCTTGATGTTAGAAACTGCGGGAACGAAGTAGGGTTTAGGGCTTACCTCTACTGACTCCCATTACTGATGCTACTACGTACTGTCTAGTTCACTAGCATTGCATCCTAGCAAAGCAATGAGAAGTGAGGCCCTTCACAAACTTCTAGTTCTCATTTCTCTTCGCCTGTTTCCGGTCAGAGTCACTCCATTCAGCTCCAGTTGACGGCGCATGAAGACGATCTCAGGAACTTTTTTTTATCGAGTGAGCTATAGTTGTATGTTTATATAACGTATAGTGATGCGCAAAAAAAGGTCGGACATTCGATGTTGATAAGCTGAGTTACTCCCCATAGAATCGCTCACTCGGTGCGTGTAACATATTTATTTCACAAACTAACGATCATTGCAAGTTTGATCGGTCGACCTGGACATCCACACGTGTTTTCCACGTACGCAAGATGCGATATCCTGAGTTCGTGCGTGGCTCCCACGTCCACAGTAGACGTAGAAGTCCCTGGATAAACAGGCAAAAAAAAACCCTGATCTACTACTATTGCATTGCTTTAGCCATTGAAATGCATACAAAATATACGACAAGAGATCATGGGAGTGAGTACATGCGTCTCGGTCTTTTTACAAGGTGTGCCATCGCGCCCTGATATCGGACTACGTGATTTGCTGTCGTAGGGTGCGTGTAACTTAGACAAGCAAGCCAAAGATTCTGTAAAGTTTGCGACGATAAAAGTCTGAGACGATGCTTCATACCCTAAGATTCTTACCACTGTATTTATTTGTGCGCATATAGAAATAGCTGCATCAGTTGAATATAAGATATGAAGCAGGTACACATCGAAGACACGATCGATAACAAACTGAATGGTTAGGATACTAATCATGTCTTCGTTAAGTGCTGAAATGCTACCGTATGGTATATGAATTCGATTAGGCATCTTCTCCTATGCTATACGGACAATTCTAAGATCCAATTACGCCTAAAACCTGCTGCAAACGGCTTGGTAATTAATGAATAATTACTAACCCATGTACTATTACACCGTAAAATCACATATATATATATATATAGATATAGTACATGCGTCCGCAGTTATTGTACTATACGGATTAATTAAATATACAACTGGATATATAGGACTGTCGAGCAACTAGGTCAGAGATTTGGCTGAATAATACACAAATGAGGTAGCAGGTGAAATCTTTGGACTATTGCATTGCGGCTTAAAGCGTCTATTTGGAAATAATTAAATCCACGTTTGAAACTTCTGCCGACGTCAAACCGAAATGGAAAGAACGTCACGAAGTTGACATGCAGTAGAAATAATGGTCGCATACGTGGAAGATAGTTGGACAGTATTAATGAGATACACGAGAGCGTATAGTTTTAAACTAGGAAAATATGACTGCCTCTACGGTCGGTTGAGAGAAGGACGAAGAGAATGGATAAGTAACCAGTTAGCTGATGATGATGGCTGTCCACTATTGGTTATAGGCACCAGCCGTGGATCTAACGGCGGTAATAATATGCATATAATTGTTCGTCTCGTCCTCGGAAGAACTCTCCACCCTAACTCTCTTCGTTGCCAAGTCCCATGGACATTGGAAAAGGTGGGGGAAGCTGGAAACGAGCAGTTTGGTCACGTAGGGCTACATGCCAAAGGGGTGTTATCCAACGAAACGAGATTAAGTTAGCCACCTCACTTATGCTGCGGCGCTGATGGCAGTAGTACCGCCCTAGCTTTAGTAATTACAGCGCCCCCGCTTCCCTTACGGTTGGCCCATTGTTGGTATCATTACCTCTTCTTCTGTCAGAATCATCATCACCGGCGGTACACCAGTCATTTTCCATCCAACACTCGTAACAAGGATACGGAGTTTACCTAGATCTAGCTAGCATTATATGTTGCACAACCGTTTTGTGTGTTCCGGTTAACAATAAAGCTAGTACCCAGAAGCGTTTTTGTTGCGAACGCAGTGAATCTATCCGTTTTAATGACTTTAACGATTAGTTTGAAGCTTTAAAAATTACAATCGCAAAAATCTCGATAATCTCATGTGGTACGAACTGACAAGTGTGGCTGCGCGACCTCTGCGTGACCGAGAGTGTCGTTCGAAACATTTCCTTGCTTGCTTTTATGTCGTGTCTATAGCCATATTGCCGAAATTCGAAATTGGCTATTGCTTGTGGGTCAAACTAGCATAGTAGGAACAAGCACCATCAGTAAATGCACCAGTGTGCAGATGCATCGATAAAATGAGCGTTGATTCAGTTATCTGCCGTTACTTAGATGGTTCGTCTTATATACGTTCGTACAACGATGTCCCGGCCGAAATCTGGACTCCGTTATCCTTGCCTGAGTAGCGATAATGTTGCACTAGTAGTAGGGTAACAGGTAACGGTGTCGGTCGTTCTTCAGTTGGGAAGGCCGCTCTACACAGATAAGCCACTCATCTCCGGATGATTGCCTTTGATTAACGCTGACGATGTTTGTTCTGCTCACAATTTCACATGCGAATGTTGATACACGAGTTTATTCCAAGCATTAGGCTACGAACTTCCCTAATTCAGGCCCGCTATTATTCGATGCTGGTAGCTTTTCGTGTCGTTCGAGTGCGCGATGCGGTACGGCCTTCTGCCTTAAAGCAAATTGAAATTGAAAACTACAGCTCAGTCGCTACCGTTTCAAGTATGGGTATTCTATAACGATTGATTGTGCTCGCTGGCCATATGCGTTTGGTATTTTTCCTGACGTTCAACTCAATAAAGTTGGCAATCTTCCCTGGCCACGGGCGCACATAACAATACGAACGGCAAAGAACTGAAGTCAAATAGGATTTGGCTTATCTAGTAAAGATGCCACGTTGGGGACGCAAAGACTCGTCTATGACAAGCGCAACTTTTTGACCTCTAATGTTAAAAAGGTCGTATTTCGTAATAATTTACCAAGAGTCAACGGACTGCTACGAATGACCCCGCAGCAACATAGAAACTGCTGACTAAACAAGCTGTTTCAAAGTCTTCTTAAATTCGTATCTTTCATTAAATGTGTATTGAAAAATGCCACCGGCAATTAATTGGTGAATTATGTCTGACCAGCACGGACCTATACGTTTTTCTTGTATTTTTAAATAAAAAAAAAAAGCACCATAGAAGCAGAGCGAACTCGAACCGAAGGCTTTAGAATGAATTTATAATTCACCTGGCAAAAAAAAAGATGTCTCACCACTGAATTGTATTCTCGCAAGTGCGGAGCGACGGACAGGCAGACATTCATACGCTTTTATTTTAAATTCAATTGTCACAATCAACCCACGCGGTGTTCTCCCGCAGCGCTATTCATCTAACTTCTTACCGTGAAGCACCACGATCCGTTTCGTCTCCCCTGCCAAAACATGAACTTAATGTGACTGCCGCAGAAGCACTTCCTACCCCCTTAGGCTATAAGCTCTTGTTGGGCTCACATGATTTGTATAGCTGGACATAAAATAAGCAGGCGAGTTAGGAAAAACCACGCCAACGCAAATTAGGACCGAGCAGGGGAACTTGTTCTTGTATTAGGTATGTAAAATACGCTATAAAGATCTTTCATGCGCGTGTTCGCGTAAGCAACACGTGTCTACTCGTTTTTTCCTTGTTAATCCTATAGAAGTACCTCGTAAAGGAACAAAGCGTTGTTAGAAAATATTACCTCGATTCACCAATAAGAGCTTACGCTTGAACGCGCTGTTACCGGTGTTGAGCTGGTTCCTGAGCCGCTATCGTCTAGCCAATACATTTCAGAGTCGTTGATAAGCGCAAGAGTTACAACACGATTAAATATATATTCGAACGCATAAAAGTTTGAGAAATGTTTAGATGTACAGCGGATAAATTTCGGCACCTGATTGTCAAAAAAACATGTTGCCGTTAGGTTTTAAAACGTTTATTTTCCTACGTGGACGCACTGAACCTGCGTAGGCTTTATAGAGGCGCTTATATACACGCTGAGCTGTGGAAATCACTCAAATATGATGCCTATAGCGTATTTCTTCTAAATACAACAGTCGAACATCATAAAATGCCTACTTTTTCTTTTATCGCATATTAATTCATTTATCCCAAGAAAATAAAAACAGCAGTTTTACCAGACTATGGATGATGCCGGGGAAAGGACGCCACCATGTTTCTGTGTTCTGTGTTTTATAATGATTAATGTATATTTGCAAATAATTAAACAATAGGTTTATTTCCAGTTAAAAAAATAGTTAACGTCATATAACAATCATTTCCTTTATTTACACAAGTCGAACACTGCATCTCGTTGGTGGAGCTCGAATTAGTACTATACAATATATCTGATCGATTAAAGTATCAGAGAGGACCGACATTTGTGACAATAGTTATCTTTGCTGATGATACTGAATGATGCGCAATGCAGCCCAACACTTGTCGCTTTGTCTACAAAGATATCGACGTGCTTTCCTAGCAGTAACAATTTCGAAATCGCTTGATATGGTCTAAGGCCCCTTATTGACTACCGGCGCTTAAGCTAAGACTGCCAAGGTAATCAAGTACTGTTCGTATTTAAATAAACAACTAAGTAAAGGGCCGGTACGCACTAAAGGCACCATTGGAAAATAATCACCGCTGAAAACGTTGTAATGCTTCATCGAGTGTTGCCGAGTCTCGGTCGAGGCTGACGTTCGAGACCTTTGGCCGGCCGAGCAGATATTTAGCGTAAATGAAACTCCAAACGTGGCTAACATTCGTACGCTTTTTTTTTTTTTTTTTTTCGCTTGCTTAATTATAGGTAAGTGTTCCCTGGGGATAGGACAGCGAGTCAGCCAACGTTCCGTAGGAAGATCGACGCCAGCAAACGGTAGTTAAAATTCAGTACAATTTATCGGGATACCTACATCACCAGCGTTCGTGCAGGTGTAAGCCTCTACAACCGTAAGGACTGGCTAGCCAGCGCAGTAAACCCGATTTAACCCTGCTCTGGCGTAGAAGCTCCAGACCCGTTAGGCGTTAGATGCTTTGTGTCGTTAGAGCTAACAGCCCCTTCTTTTAGGTTAATACAGTACTGCCCGGCCGATTCCGATGGCATGGCAAACACAATTTTTCGATAAAACAATGGAATGTATCGTACGGAGAGGGCTTTACCGTGCATCCTTTACCAAACGTTTATTATGTTATTATTTACCATGTATTAATATTCTACACTGGAGTAGATAAGCAAAATTTGCATCCATTGGCTATATATAATAGCGTAGCGTTATACGCTGATATTTATTAATACTGGTTAGAGGGTATCACCGTAGTTCGGATTCTAGAAACGGCTGAGCACATCTATGCTTGAGTCGATCCGACAGTATGGTTGTATTCTATGGCACAGTGATACGGCGGGCGAAATAGCCCTTGAACTCGAAACGTCTGAGAACTGGTAAGGTCGGGGTAGAGTCGACAAGCATGAGGGGTTTGATTGATAAAAATTACTCAGCGAGGCGAAAGGTGTTTGAATTTTCATACACGTAAAAAAGGTGACACTATTACAATTGTATTAATATTTTCGTATATAGGTAAACTATGCAAATCTACTTTTTGTTCAGATATTGCTTCCGAAAGCTTTTCGGCCTATTTACGGCGATATCTATCGTTTTCTGCCACAACGCATTCTTCGCAAATCGTACCTCACATATTCTTCAGCGCTTTGAATGCCCAACACTATCCTTGGTAAAGCGCAAAGGTTGTACCCACAGCTGCCAATGCATCTTAATGAACTTCAGTAGTCAAATGTTGCTCGCCGGTCGAAGGATAAATGGGAGACGATAAAATCAGTTATGTATTCGTTTCTGAGGGCATTTTTTGGCATGTTCCTTGGTTTTACTAAGTTAAAATAGCGTAAGATCAAGATGCGCTATCGTCGAAAAGGTACGACTAAATAATCATCCAGGATTTACTTTTTCATAGAGCAAATATAGGAGCAAAATCAGCTGATGAAGAAAAGGCGTTAACTTTACTTCGTGGGAAGAAGTACTTCGTGTTTTGACGCTTATCTTTTAGCAAATAAGCGTTAAAAACACGCAATAGTTAAGGCCGTCGTAGAGACGAAGAAAAGATACCATTTCTGGTTGGGATCATTAATTAAATCGCGTCACACCAGAGGCTCAAAGGAACATGAATATTTCTGGTAAATTACTATACCTTGAGCTGAAAGTGTTGTCTACCTGAGTAGACTCAACAGATTTTTTGGGCGCGGTAGATATAAACACGTCGCGCCGTGAAAGGGCGTCACGAGCAGTTTACCGGATAAAGTCAAGAAGCGGCGACCAAAGACCTGATGTGAGGGCCTGAAGGGTCGCAATAGTTGTTGCTGTTGTCTTTAAATGGAGAAAATAGCACGACTTCATACTATAACTCAAGCGTATTTCAATGAAATTATGGAGCAGTGAAGCGGAACAAATGATTTCAACCAAAAAAGATGTATAAAGCCCATCCACTATCGTGTTATCATGTACCGCTGCAAATACATACAAACATTATAGACATCTTTGCACACGATAATGTGAATCCTAAGCAGGAAGTGAGCAAGTTCGCACTAATGAGTGTGTTGATAAGGACGTCAGTATTAGAAGCAGCAAATGGAAGCATAATTCACTGAGAATAGGACAAGAGCGAATTAGAAGAATGTATTATATATCTTCTTGTCAACATCCCGAAACTCCCTTTATCAATCGCCGGTTGCCTTTTGCCAGAGATTTGTTGATCCCACTACTATCCATTTAACTACCAAGCCGGCCAGAGGAAAAGGCCATGACGTATTACCGAGACACATACGATTAACCCAATGCTAACGGCAATAGTATTCAAGCAAAAATTAGTAGCACGGTTTAAGCGGACAATGAATGAGGTATAATTCGATTAAGTTACCCGCACTCTCGTTGCCTCTGAATGAACGTGCGCCCAGGCGCAAGCTGATTACCATTTATCGTATCCCATAGTCTAGTCATTTAGCCAGAACCTCCGTCCATATTTCATTAAGTGACGACATTAAACAGCACATCGATGATGTGCATCTACGTGTTTACATTTGTAGATATATTGATAAACGTTGCACTATCGCGCTTTGATTCCTGGCAATGAATTCTGGTCATATCTGATGGTTTCTAATGGTCCGCTTCTATTCCAGCCTGCAGGAATAATTTGATATTCGCGCCTGGGTGTATTCAGAATAGGCGGTTCATAAAATAATGAAAACCCATGAGCGATCGCCCTGATGATGAATGATGACTCGTACGGGGCGTGGTGCTATAACACTGCATTATGACCCGATCCCCATTTCTGTTTGAATCTCCGCAAGCAGCAGTGTCACCGGAGCAATATAATTTTTCTCATCGTTACTTAGTAGAAGCAACTGAAGGCTTGCGATTACTAGATGATTTGGTATTTTATTTCGAGCATCAATATGCGTAGATGTGTGGGATGATTTCTTCCTTTTCTACACACGTATAACTTGTTGTTGTTTGTATAAGGGTTGCAGCACAATAATCGTTGATCCATGCCTCGAATCGTGCTCAGGACTTAAAGTGAGGAATTAGAGCAGGCACGGAATAACGAAGCCAAGCGGTTGTAGAAATGGGCGATAAACATTCTGTAAGATCCATGAGCAGGCACTGAAGACTTCTAGAACGGTCTTATCATCCAAGACGAGAAAAATGATAAACCAATTTGCCGATGAACACGTAAAAGTAAACAGTGTTTATCGTGAGTATTGGCTGACAGCAGTCATCGGCCTAGGGTGTGATCTTGACGATATAGCTATAATAGGTTCGAAAGGTTTTACCCTCGGAGTAAATAGTAGCTCTCTGGAGGTGACGTCTTTCGTCACCATATGTCCCTAAACATGCGGATTTCTCTAGTTATTGTATGTAATATCGGTTCTTACGGGACGATAAAGATAGGCTAGCTGGGCTAAATACGACAGATTATTGGGTCAGGCCAAATAGCACTTAAATTCGTCCTTGTTTTATATTCCTCGTTACAAAGTACATTACTCGATGAGTTGGTGAATTGGTAATGCGTTATTACGTGAACATTATTACAAACGTGACGTATCTAATCGTGTAGCTAGTACCCAACTAGGCCTAAGATGATCTATATTTATTGACATGAAATGTCCGTTATGATCACCCATAGAGTGACAAAATGATGCTTTGCTCTCGCCTTCTTTTATTGTTGGACAATCACTCTAACAGATTTCACTATGTACATATAGAGAAACGCTTACCACTGAACGTACGTCAGTGTACCGTGCACCGAACAGCATGAATAGATAAGAAAACGTAATGCAAATGGAGGATATGCGTGTAGTTGTGAGACAGGAAGCGACTATATAGTTACTGAGGATGAAGATACCTGGTGTTATCAATACGGTCTATAATGAATGTGAAAGCTAACAAGACTAGAAGTAGTTTATATTTTTTGAAATCTAATATATAACTAAGCATAGGATAAGTTCTTATTGTGTTAGAAACAAAAAATCATTATGGTCTAACCGTATAAAATAGTCAATTTATTTAGTTTTGACGAACTTTTTCGCGCAAACTTGAAAAGATATGCACTTCCTTCTGCGATTCGTACCAAATAGCTCCTCTACATCGTTTGGGTGGGCCATGAAAACTGAGTACGAAGGTAAGAAGGGTGTGGGACAGCTGGAGAGTATGAAATCTTTGAAAAATTCTATTGCTTTCGTCCCTCGACCTCGGCCATGAGCCTTCTATTGCTCTCATGCAACTATTATTATGGTGATCATGTGCGCGTTACCCTACGTCGACCAAGAAGAGCGCGGCACGTGCAATGATGCCCGTAATCTCGGATTGACGAGTGACTAGGCAAATGCGAAAAGCATCTAACGACAGCAAGTGAGAGGCTGAAATAGAGAGAGTGCGAAAGAAATAGAACAGGAAACACTGTATGGGCATAACAGGCGTGGGCGAACAGCCAAGGGGGCAATACTAAAGGGTGGTTGTATGTGGCGATACTTGAACTTGTATAATTACATACTCGTCGTTTTTATACGTTGCAAAGCCGTTAAAGCTTACTCATACACTGTTCGATACACGAACACTATCCACTTACTTACGAGCACATACACGCATGCAGATATATTCGCTCATGCTGACCCGAAGCTATACGCGATCAGGCTCACACACAGATTAAAATCATTGATTCGCCTGCTCTATACTCGCTAACGGTTTTTGACAGGTATAGAAACGTCTATAAGTAGAGCCTGCAGGCTCCTTCTGAATGGGAATAATGTTATAGCTGACACGGTTCGATTCTTACGTTGCGCTTCGGGTAAATCTTACCACCCGCTATCTTTTCGTCTACATACGCACTGCACTACACTAGGTGCTGCAAGTAAGCTCCCTTGACTGTTCCGGTAAACGCCGACAGGATGACGAGGCCGAAATGATGACAAGGCCAGTCTACTACGCAGCTGCTACTACAATCATACCGGTTTGATTTATTCGTTACTATAGATTACTCTAGATAATCCTGGTCGAACACCCTAAGGAAAAGACATCGGCCGCGTGCTTTACCTTGATTTGGCTAGAACGCGAACCATCAGCTTCATTGGCCGTCATCGTATGCGAAAGCTTTATGGATGCATACGCTATGGTAGAAGAAAGCGTAGATTTGTTCCATGTTTACCTGTTTACGCGGTGGTCAAAAAGCACAGAGATAATGTGCCTGATGAGTCAGTCTACGGTGAACGAGGTTAGCAAGGAATTGAGACTTTGTCGGTGAAGTATAAGAAAAACTGCAAAAATATGTGTGCTCCGCAAGGATCCGGATCATCGGACCGAATCGTAATTCCCGCAATGCTTTAACTGATTCCTTATTCTTTTTTTTATGTCAGCTAGGCCTTTTATTATGTAGAGCGCGTATATATATATATATATATATATATATATATATATATATATATATATATACATATGTATATATGTGCAATTTTATGCACGCAACAGCGTAAGAAGGCTTAGTTGGCACATGCCAGTAGCAAGGCGAAAATCTGCTTGTGCCACGAACATCAGCGAGCGAAGATAACAGGAGACAGAGTGAGTTAGCTTGCGAACGCTAAGGAGTATAGACGGATTGAAAGAATGAAAAACAGTGTGGTCGAGAAATGTAGAGAACCACTGGTCCCGTATTATATGCTTTTAAGGAAAGTGAGGTCCGTCGCTAAGCAATATTTGAAAGGCGGTTGAGCCTCCTTTGGTTGTACAGAGGGTTTGACATTCTGCAGACACAAAATGGACAGGCGCGCCTAAACGTTGTAAGAACCACATTCCTCCAGATATCTATCCAGGAGAATGAGGGGTCGAGCAGAAAGGAATCATGGCTTGGGCGCTGTGAGCGTACGCGCCTTGCTATGTCTGCTGTCAAATATTCTTCGCCTTTGAGCTAGTCGCACCGAGCACACTGTACTGAGCCTGTTATTCGAATCTCTCACCTCACCTGAACAAGAATCCTACGACCAGAAAATTGAGTAAGTTGCAATTAAATAACGTGGATTTCAGGCGGTGTCAAGAAAGGACAGGGCAGAGGCTATGGAAAGGCCGCCGGATCGGGCTCGCAGCCAGCTTGAGTTAGTTTGAAATTGAACCATGTCGGACGGTCAGTTGGGTTCGCCTTCACTTACGTTTAGACGCTAGCGATCAGGGAATTGGAGAGGCCGCTAAGCAGAAAAGGCTGTAGTATGGAAAGTTCGAGAGGGTTTGTAGGCTTGTGCTCTCTTCGCCCTATGAGGTTCTGCACTATGTTTCACACTTTCAGGCACACATGCTATCAGGAAGAAGTGGAAAAGCTTATAGGAGAGTGTAATACGGGCACCAGGCAAGAAATCGCAAATAAGCGAGAGACACTGAGCTTGGAAAGAGGAGGGAACGACGGGTTCGAAATAAAATAACTGGCAGACACACGAACGGTTCAGGTTGGCTAAGGAGATGGCAAGTCGCTGGCCAAAGGCGATGTTTACTGGCCGGCTCTGCTCGTTGCGAAGACTTGACTACCGACACCACTCTCCTATAGGTACGTACACGGCTAAGCAGTGCTATCGTAATAAAATGCGCGCGGGCCCAACAAGCAGCAGAGGCAAGTTCGCTGACTTTTTCAGCTCTTCCTTTTTGTCCACATGACAGAACAGTTGAATCAAATAGAAGAGAGCAGCTTTCGCACGCTGAAGAGCTGCTTGGTACAGACGCCTAGTTCGAGCCTGGCATTTTTCACAAGTTTGTCGTACATTAGTTGAATATGGAAGTAAAAAGAAAATGGTAGATGAATTCAGCGGTAAAAAATGTTCCCTAGTAGGGGCCATTGAGAAGTTAGAAGGGATGGTGCCTTTTTTGCTACGATGGTAACGTAGCAAAATGATTGCAGAGAAAGATAATACGACGGCAGAATTTAGAAGAATCGAATCATTTCTGTACAGTAGTTCTTTAGTTGGTCAAAAGGCTATAAGGCAAACAAAAGTGAAAACTAACTGAGGAAAGGCGTAAAATGTTCATGACAGAAATAGCCACCAGGAAGACTGCCCAGGGCTTTCGAGTTCTACCACCTTGCCTTCATCGGTCCGTGTTGAACTCTATTTGACCTATGAGACCACCGCCAACACTTCGTCCCTTTCAAGCCAACCAACCGATTTCTACCTTACGTGGTCGCGAATGGTTCTGGCCTTCTTGGCCGTTCTTGCTCAAGTAAAAGCAAGACGGACATTCGAAGGAAGGGTTCCCATGGAGGCATTTTTGGGGCAGAACCATGTCGCCCACCACAACGTAGCCGCCGATCCGTGTTGTGGCCGTTGGGACACGTTTTTACGGCTGAGAAGCTCGGTTGTCGGATCCGTCAGACTCGATGGCTACGGCTGTGATGCACGCACACATCTACACGTACAGGAAGAGGCCCCTATTTTGTCGAAGAAGAACGTCCTTCCTCTCCATTCGTTCGCCACCTTTTCTGTCTTCTTCCTCCACTGCTTCTCCTCGAAGAGCTGTCGTTGATTGATATGTTCATCTCCACTCACCATCCAACGATACGTGCGTGGTCTGCGTCCCTTTCCGATCGAGAAAGGTTCATCGATATGCTTTCTCGTAGCAGTGGTACCAACAGAAGGTATAGCACCAGCAGCCTAAAATGGTTAGATGGCCGGCTTCAGACCGACATGATTGATTGTGGCCTGCATGGAGCTTATAGATAGATATACATACATCTACACGCTTGTGAAGTATCCATTCTTGGTCAAGGGTTTTTTGCGAAGGCAACTAAAGTTATTATCACTCCGCAATCACAGCATACAGTGCTGTCCAGGTGGGGGAAAAGACGGCGAACATGAAAGGGAATAGCAGAAGAAGGCGTACTTCGTCGGAATCGACCCCGAACAAAGGATCAGTGTAACCCATTCATACCGCAATCATCATAGAAAAATAAGTTGATTCACAATCAAAATATTGTTTTATATCCTTGATTTGATCAACTATTACAAATTTATGTGCGAAAGTTCTTGAAAAAAAATATTAAAAAAAGAACCCTTATAGGAGACTTTTTCTTACTAGTTTGAGGCTGATTAAAGCCGTTCATATACACACATACGGGAGTATTCGCACCGTTAAGTTTTAAACGACTCCAGATATTTATTAGTATCTCTAAGAAGCGTATCGAGCCATGTAGCACACATGCAATATATTACGAACGGAAAATCAGTCACCCATATTTTCCTTTACGGTGGGTCGGAAACCTATGCCTCTCCCCTTACGAATAAGCACAAACTTAATATCGGTGCGATATGTCCGTCTTAAGAGTTCACTCTGACATCAACGCATTTTTATCCAGGAAAACGATTTTTCTTGTATGCAAAAAGTTAGTATCCCACAGAGGATATTCAGAATAAACTACTGATTCACTAGATGCATTGCTCGTATCTAAACACCCTTATACAACTTTATGTAAATAATATGCGAGAACAAGTTGTAATCTTAAGATAATGTGCTATTGAAGATTTTTATTAATATTTTACTAGTTCTATTAGTTATATTCCTCAGAAGAGCCTACTTCAGGACGGTAGGCCGAAGATCAGCCTTCCTCTCATAGAATTTGTTTAACTGAAACAGTTAACTCATGACTAGATACATCCCATAATTGGTGCAAAATAATATATATAATAATAGACAACATCGATACAACAATTTCAATAGGGGTCTATGCCTATCGTCTAAAACCTATACCGATCTTGTTGTTCAATTAAGCTGAGATATAATATAAGTATTTTCACTTATCAAATCAGCAGGTATTGCCTTCGGGTTGAGTTTTAACCATGATATCACTTGCTAAAAGTCGGGGCTAGCGCTAGAATTTGCAGCATAAAGAGATGTGGAGACAGTCACAAACGCGCTGCGAATTCAGTAAAGAGTTTATGTAAACTTCATTGCAATGAGCTAAGTAAAATTGACATTGGCGCCGTATGCGGCAACCCCGCTGAGACGTGGCATTCACGCTTGGATAGCTCTTTCACGGTGGGTTTTTGGCAACGCCAATACTAGACAAAAAAAAGAACGCATAGCGCGTTCCTAGATTGATGGTCGCTTGTGATTCGACAGTCAGTATTAGTTCAGTCTAATCTATAGTCAACAGTCGTAGAGAGTTGGTAACCAGCCCTGACACATATATCACGACGTGTTAGTCATTGAATTTTTGAGGACTAAACTGTGTTCGACGAATTATAATAAGAACAGCTGAAGACAACAAAGACCCCAGCGCCGCCTGTGGGCTATTTATGATACATTAAGCGTCTGTAAATTATCATTGGCTGCCTTCATAGCGTGACAGTAATACGGCACGATCAGAAACGCGTTCCAATAGCCGTCATCTGCACATGAATGGCCACTAAGCTACTGACCGCACGCTACGGTTTCAACTTAAATTTTTTGTCGCCTAGATTTCAACAAGCCTACTTTCTTCAAAACAGTGAGCTTAGTGTTTTTTTTTTCGCGCCTTAGGTTTGTTTTTTGGCCACTGCATTTTAATGTTTAACACTATTATTTTGTACATCTGCAAGTGCAAGATACCTAACGACCCTAACTGCAAGAAACGTAATTTAGTCTTCACCGGAATAGTCGAGACGAGATCACGAACAAGAACCAGATAAAAGTCACGTGCCCTATATTATTCATCCTAGCTTCAATAACGACTCTGCGTAGGTACTACGGCCTGTGCTGGAATAACGTCATAGTATCGTAGTGTTATTTATATTGGGTAGCACGCGCGTTCTCTCCAATATCCATCTCAGACATCCAACGGTGCCGTTTTGCTTGTAATTCCAACCGTTTACCATAATAGCGTTTGTAACAATGTGTCGTTGCTGCGAAGGTTATTACGCCGTCTGGTCTGTAGCGTCTCTTGTCAGTTTGACGTTTTCTGCTAACGATGATCTTCTAACCAAAACAGAAGCTGCAAATAGTCAAATCCATGTCATTTAATTGAATATGTACCGCCCCCCATCTGCGAGTTTCCTAAAATAAAGATATTGATAGCCATTTTCAGAGAGCGGGTACGAACTTTAATTCAGTCTGCAAGACTCTAGGGCGAAAGCACTGATACCCATTAGATCGAACAAATAGCATCGACTGAGAACTTCAATTTATAAAACGCACTGATCATTAATACAGCAGAAACTTATACATTGACTAATGTCCAGAACGATGCAAGATCGTTTTCAGGATAAGGCAGTTTTGGCTGTGCGACAGTCCTGTTACTGGTTCATGAGCCGAACCCCCTCTGAATTACACATTTTGCCCATTTGCTGTTTCGCGTCAAATACGCGACAGTCAATATATACGAACTCGAATAGCTAAATTTTCAAACCACCAATTGTCATCATAGGATTATAAGGGTTTCAGCTTGTGGAATCTATAACTTCCGTGAATTATGCAACTAAGATAATGAAAAGCGTGGGCAGGTCCATATGATCCTAATGTTAGATCTGAGGGTATATCTATTACGAAGAGAACGTTGCCAGCTTTATAATTTACGTAGTACGCACATACCTCTTATGTATCAAGCAGACTACAAGCAGTTTTTCGATGGCAACCTGTTGACAAGGCGTAAAGACGTCACGTCGACATGCTCCGAGCTGCCCGAAATAAATCCATTGTTCTTCTGCTTATAGAATGAATATATGCTACAAACATCCGTTGGCGTTAGATAGAAGCTTTAAAATGAGGTGAGTTTGGTGGATAGCATTTTCACTGTTGGCATATAGAGACAACGGCGACGTCATCTTGCAGGAACAAAGGAAGAATACGAGTCGGCTCCGGTCATGGCTGTTATTGCTGGAGTAAGTTTCAATCGGTCATCTTTGTCATGTCTTCCATTGATAATCTTTCTCTTTTTCTTCTGCGTTCCTTACATTCAACTCACAATCCTTCATGAGCGTACTGGATCTGCTGAGATTCTTCTGTCCTGTCCTTGAAATCTCCACAAAACCCGTCGCCTATTGCTACAAATCTTAAAAACGAGGCTGCCTTAGAAAAGCGCTACGAAAGCATTGCGGCGCATCGCTATAGAGCCTTGCTGACAGTACGGTCCGACGCAACGCTCCAGCTACTTCGAGCGGCCACTATCTGAGACAGCAGACGACGGATCGACTTCGAGGCCGACCTGGGTCGGTTTCGCCATTATTCGTCGTCGCTTCCGAAGTCGTGTTCTAGTTTACATATTCTTATCTGCCCTTTTATGCTTTTTCGATCGCAATCGATCTTAGCGCCCCTCGTTCCTCGATCGGTAAATGGGCGCCCAAAACAAAAGCGCAAGAAGTAAAAGGAACGAAGCAAACTAGGCGGAGCGAAAGAATAGAGACAGCATCCAAAAGTGCAGGTGGGATAAGGATAGAAACCATTTGAGCGGGCAAACCAATTGTCGTATACGATGAGTCTACGCTTGTTGTTATTTCAGTTAGAATTGTATCGACGATGGTATTGCCTAGGAACAGATACAATGGCCGCACAGAGAAAGAGGACTCTATGAGCCATGTCTGTAATTACAAGTATAACAACACGTCCACCTCCCTTCATTGATTACCTTTCGTTCGATCTACTATATATCTCTGTAGCTTATATGTATGTACCTTTTCCTGCAGAGCCCTCAACTCGAGAGGCGATTGACTGACATACAGCTAGAAAGAAAAACAGGATCTACCCTGCTCACAGTCGCGGGTGTCGATGCATCATCGTTTACTCTATTTCTCGCTCGTTTCTTCCTGTGTCTTTTCAATCCGGCTTTGTTGTGACGACACCTGTCAATAAGTAAGATCGGTGGGCTCGTTGGCACTTGACCGCTTTCCAGCAATAAAACGAGGAGCGCGCTTCAAAGGGAACATAGGCAGTAAAAAGCGATATCAGAAATAACGGCTCTGTATGGTCTGGAGCTCCCTACGTCAAACACTATTGTTGGCACAACCCCATCATTGTAATACAATGTAGACAATCGCAGTCATTGGTGTTTGTTCGTTCTCGCGCCATTCTATGTAATGAAGGATCCGAGTCCTTTATCGCCCGTAGTAGTAGTGCTGACCTTCTATCGCAAGCTCCCCTAAGGCTGCGAGCTATGCGGTTAGTCAGCCCTGGCGACATCAAGTCAAGCTTTTGCGCTCTTTAACTCATGACATTGATGACGATGTTGACGCCGATAGTGACTGAAGACTTCGACAGCCATCGTCAGTGCAATGCATCTGTTGCGAGTGCCTTCACCGCGGTCTACAAACATGACAGCTACCAGCCTCTTGTTGCACATATCAGCTGTCACAGCCGACCGTCAGCCTCTCTTTGGGACACCGTCCCCTAACTTCACTGTCAGATGCAATATGCCACGTACAAAACTCAGCCGTCTCTTACTGCAGTCAACAAGATCTAGACTATGACGAAATAGCCATCTTTGAGGCTACTTTCTACTACCACATTCAATATCTCGCTGTGGCCTACCGCAGAGGCAGAGTCATAGCTAACGACATTTTTAAACCTCACTTATTTGAACAAGAGATGTATGCCAGCGCTATTCGCCCAGCAAAAGTCAATCATAATAATGATCATAATAATGTAATGCACGGCAGACCTTGTTAGCTGAAACGTATCGAACAGAGCAAACATTCGTGGCTATACGTACATACATCTTTACTGAAACGCGAAAAGTTGTTGATTTCTTTTTTGCCTAGATGGGTAATGAACCTGCGGTTTGTTTTATTGTATACATATAGTGTATGTATGTATGTATGTCATTAGATGCATCTGAATTTATCTACGTCGCCATTGGCAAAATTTGAGGTGTCGCGCTCACTGCCACTTTAGCCGTATCGAACCAGAACTTCACTACTGCAGTACTTTGAGAAAAGATATATATATAAGTGGTAGTTTCTATTTACTGCCGTCACATCCTGTTCAAGCAGGAGATGGTCCTTATCTTGCCTACTAGCAGAAGGACTTTCACGCATGCTGAGTGGGTTTTCGTGGAATTTATTGCTATCTCGAAAACAACAAGTGTAATTAATTAATAATGCTTAAATGACGGCATAGTCCGTCATCATCATTTAGAGGTGCAATGATCAGATATGTAGATTTGCTTTTCCCCGTGAACTAGCCTATTTTTTCTTTGTAAAATGGCTAGATATACACTTCAGTAATAGATTACAGGTCCACTGGTGATGGGTTTCCCGTTGAACTTCACACTGTACTTGTATCCACGCGCTGTTTAAATGCATAGTGACGTGCATGTGCCAGCGATCGTCTACGGCAGAACTTACGCGATATTTGTAACACACTGCTCTTTTATTGGACATCAGTAGATATAAGAACTCAAATAGCTGCGTTTTGCCAGGTATAAGTACAAATACATGCAAAAGAGATCTGAAGTGTGTGGGAAAACGCCATTCATGCGTGTGGTATAAAAGGCAATCCTGTACGTAACGTCAACGTTCAAGTCTGTCATGGATGCAAAGTCGGTCATGCCGAGACTGAGTTATTGTCATGTTATATGCAACAGGCCATTTGTTACGATAAGATGGTCCTCATTAGGTCTTTCACGACATTGAATTAAGAGAAATTACATGTATGTATATAATATCACAGCGTAAAAATTGGATCCTGCAATCGTTGCAGGGCTTACAGCGTCACAGGCAGACATTGCCTGTAACGGCCATGCCACTGCTTTCAATCGCTAACAATAGAGGGTTACCTTATGCTGAACACAGATGGGAAGAAGAGATTCTTGTCAACCTCATCCACGCCACTGAAAGTACCCCTAAAAATCGTTCTCAAACTTAACATCTCGTTACACCGATAGTACATAGTCATAGAAACCAGGCGCTACCGTCCCGTTGAATCTCGTTCGTTCCAGAACATATGCGTGACGAATGCCTAAATTAGCAAAAGCGCGCGAACGGTTCACGAACCACAATCTCGGGTCATCTTGAAGTGTTTAATGAGAATAGGGAGCGGCTAGCGCAGAAGGGTGACATTATATCGAAAAATATCACCGAACTATAATCGCCACCCGGTGATTGCCCTCGACAATCACCACAACAGCTGCCATCCGAAATTTGGGCGTTCTTGTAGAGCAGCGGTGGAAGCAATCGTGGTCGCTTGAGATGTTGGCTGTAGCTGTAGTCGGAAGCATTGTATTACAACCACATTCGAGCCCGAGCTTGGAGTTCCGCCATTTCGAAGCTTAGTATGAGTCGCAACACCTCGTCAAGCTGCTGTTACTCGTGCTATATAACATTAGACGCGCGAGAATGCTCCTTGTTCCTCCAGCCCTCCCCCTATCTGCCTTGGCATCCCTTATATTTAAAGCTTAGCCCGTGAGCCTCAATCCCGATCACGCGCAGTGAATCCGGTCTCAGGCGCAGCGGATTGCTCTCAAGTGGATACTTAAAGCAGAAGCCTAGCTGGTCTAACTGTCCCTAACAGCTCAGTCGTATCCGCTTCTCGGGCATTCTCGTCACTCAAGCGATGCATAAGGTCATCGTATTTCAGCATCCGAAGAGCCACGATGCCGGCATCATTTTTCGAATCAGCACGTGACTGAGGCGCGGCTGCCTTAGGTTACAGGATGCGACTAGTACGGATGGCCAAGAAGCAGCGAGAAGAGGAAAGGCCGACTAACGCTCCCGCTTGAGCATGTGCAGGAGCATCAAGCAAGAATCAGCAGCGTTCGACTGCCGCTTTTCTCGTTAGCATAGGAACATGGCAGCCTTAACCTTTTCTGGTACCTTCGAACGGCATGCAAGGACGAGAGCGCACTGGCACACCAACTGCAGATTAGTCTCATTGGTTTGCATACCCACTCAATGGTTTGTGGCACATGTGTGTTTCATCACTCTATATGTATGAACACGCTGTAGTAGGTATATGTAGCAACAGCAGAGTGTCCACATCATAAATAGGCTTGAATATCCCAATATTGCTCACCATAATTCCAGCTGGAGTCGAATGTACGGGGGTGCGCGTCAAAGTACACAGATTTTAAGATATGAGGCACTTTATATGGTTTGTGTAGCCATGAACCAAAACGGAAATATTAGATAACAGACTGACGGTTATTAACCAATGAGGACTGTGCAAGTATTGACCGCAACAAGCGTGCCACAATAAACCGGCTGAGCATCTTATCATTATGCAAAACGAAGTATACGATTTGTGGAGAAGATCTTTGTGTATAACAAGAAAGCTGATGGCATACTCGGATGCACGATGTTTATATAGGAAAAAAACTAAGGAAATACGCGCTTTTGCCACGTCCTACGTCGTTGGGCGTTTCAATAGCTGTAACAATGCTCGCTTAGTAGTAATTTAATGGGCTTTGTTGCATGGTGGGTGGCTAAATTGCTTAGGCCATAAGGTTGGTTCATTTTTTTACAAAACGCTCGAAAAAATGGCATACATGTATCTTCTTAGATCGAAGGACCAAGAAACCAACGTATGATTATGAAGTAAGGCAGTATTAGTTGATTTATGTTCTGTATAACTATTATAAATGCGTGCGAAATTTCTAATGACATATGTTTTTGTTGAACTATCTATCTTCGCCTCTAGCAGAGGTTCTCTGAAGATGCAAATTCAAGGCCCATTACATGCAATCCCACAGGACTACTGGATATTCGTTTTTGAAAGCCATTAATATTCTTAAAAAAGGATGTTCACAAGGAGACATATGGCAGACAATTAGGTAGACTCAAACTGATATATTTACATATGTATGAGGTAGCCAACCTATTGGCGAAAGTATTGTGCCACAGATGGGAACACCTTGCCTACCTTCCCGAATGCTTGTTTCGGTTTCATACATACGAAAACCTTAAAACTCCATTGGCTATAGCACAATTTCCAGAACAGTACTGGGCTAAAGCACAAGCTTCAAGCAAACCGTCTTGCGAATCCATGAACATATTGACACATCGTAATCTAAATTTCATGATACTGAGGTGAAGTTGTATCCATACAGGACGTTACACACTTTCCACGTTAAGCCTGCCCTTAACTGTCAATTTGTCAAATTATGTTTAGAAGTCCACAGACGTAAACATTATTACACCTCTGTCGGACCTGATATCCAAATGTCATTGAAAAATCTACGTTTTATCAGAAGATTTAAAAAATAACTAAAATAAAATAAATATTTTTTTAGACATCGATTATTTTGATCGGCTCCGGTTGGGATAAGTGTACGAGAAGTGTCCGTAGGTTTTATGTCAGACTTGCGATATAATGATACACAAACGTAGTAACTATAAACAGTTCTTGTCATGTACGGTGAAAAATAATGTTTAAGTAAATTAAACACGAAGTTGAAATATTAGTTTATTTGTCGTTTTTGATTTGACGATGTAACTTTTGATGTTCTCTATTGCACAGTAACGGAACATCAATAGTAAGGAATGGGTTTTTGCAAGCTAAACGAGACACGTTTACCGGGCGCCAATGGAAGAAAAAGTGGGCACAAAAGGCCGACCAGGGTACGTAGATTTAAGGATGATAGAAAAAGCAAAACACAGAGTTATGGCCTGTCTTCGAAGTGTAAAATGATCGTCAACTGATTTTTCTCGATTTTTTTTTTGTCAAACTGCAAGAGACATTGTCAACGAAAAATCAAGAAATTTCTGCGTGGTCGATCGGTGGCGCCGAGAAAGGGCGTTTCAGATGAGAGAGAAGGTTGGACTGTAGGGTCAAAAGTAGGAAGGCGCGCCAACTACGCATTCGAGACTAGCAAATCAAATTTCGCATTGCCAGGTTGACATGTAGTTGAGGCCACCGCTGCAGAAGACGGTTAGAGGGCAACTGGTCACACTAACAATAAAAGAAGTGAGGCAAAGACAGACGGGGATACGAAAAACGTCTTCCTCGCAGCGATGCAACGAACGCAGTTTCCCTGTCTACAGCCTCGAAGCTGCACTTGGCAAATGACAATTGGGAAATCATTGTCGTAAAAAGCTGAAGACAGAAGAAGTGAAGACAGAACTAATGGAGTCACCAGCAACCAGATAAGCGGAATCATAGGAACAAGGGCGACCAACGAAACGAAAGCTCACGCAGACGACACGCGGATAACAAGAGCGTTATGGTTACCAGCTTGTTCCAATTTCTGAATTGATACTACGACGATGACGAACGCGTGCCGGGGTGAGCGGATCGAAGCAGATTGACTAGAATAATTTTATTTACCAAAGAGCCTGGGGTTGCAGACTGAAACATTTAATAACGGAAGAACAAGAGGGCAAAAGTGAAAGAAAATATGGTATTTTCTAGAGAAGGATCCAGGTAAAACTAATCGCATAAACGAAAACACAGAATTGAAAGCCAAGTCCTGTAATATTTGACAAAGTGTCTATTGGATGAAATAAATAATTCAAGTAAGATCGGAAGGGGTGAGTGTGGAAGTTGAAACTGCATAGATTCGTATACCCAGGATATACTATATTGCGTTTTATAACAAAGAAGACATGCGGTTCTAAAAGCCTCGGACACAAGTCTCCGCTCATATTAATTTCAATAGCATCCTTATCTACATATAAGTGTAGTATACACGTTAAAATATTGAAATACACTTTGACATCCAGACACTCGGGCAACGGATAAAATATTGAACACGATCTTGGACCAAACTACAGCCTGCTAGGAACTTTTCAGTAGAATTAAGACTTAAAGTGAATCGATGTTGTAACGCTACACAAACAAAAATTAATACACAAGGCTCCATGCGTTAGACCCGGCTATCTCACCAAAAAGTTAAATAATAGCAATAAGTAAACAGGGTCCTTATCGGGTGGAGAAAATTAGTAGCACAGAAAAGGATAGAAAAAATGAATGGAAAAACAAAATTGAAGAAAACTTGTATGGTTAAGCATGTCCGTTTAGTTGTGGTTGTGTTAGGGAATCGGCAGTTTCTCCGACGTAATTTTTCTGCACATACGATCATTTCGTGTAGACAATAATATATATATATAGCAACACCTTATTTGGTAGGTCACACAGTCATCCTGCTGTTTTCCAGTCCTGTAGCTCGGCACCATACGAGTACACCCCACCCGGAAGATAAAAATGTACATTAAAAAAAAACATTCAACGGGCTTTTTTTCTGCTAGAAATGAAACTCTAACCGAGCTGAATCTACCTCTGCTCCTCACGCGTTTACACGTGCTGAGGTTGGCCTTACTGCTACACTCTGTACCTTAGACCGTACTGTGTACCATCAGAAACGGTGCAACCCAGGAACGATGGCCTGTTTTATAAATTGCCAATTGTACAGACACTACTTGTGTCGGATCCGACTGTCTGCATTTGCCTGACGCATTTCGATTGACTTACTACGTTTTATATAGTTTGTCTTATCCTTAGATTAGGTACATACTCGTCTGCCATGTTTGCTGATGCACAGCTCGTAAACATGTAAATAGGGCACGTACAATTATCGACGTATATATTTCCCGTATGTGGGGCAAACGCAACCATTGTGAATGCTACTGTTAACTCACTGACTATGAATTGACCTATTCACTTTTGATTTTGAACGCGAAGAGGTTCAACTTACAACCCTTCATGTATATATATAATGATATCAGGATCAAGTGGCTGTTGCTGTTTGAGCTGCGTGGTAACGATCAGCGCTGCTTCTATGCAACATCTGTCCACCGATAGCTATATATGCCCAACTTATTCATTCATTTTTTCCACTAAACATACGCTTTAAGTGCTATCCAAAGTTATCCTGTGCCCTTCCCAATCTAATCCAAGCAAATACAAGCCTGCTTGGCTTGTTGACCCAACTATCCTATGTCTGTAAACTGATTACATTGTTTAAGTTGTTCCGTTAGGTCACTGGCCTACGTTTCTATGCAACTTTAGAAATTCTCTTGCGTTGCGTACATCCGGCACTTCATGTAAATATTAAGCTCCTTAACAACCCAAGCATACGCGAAAAATCGATGATTCTCGGAAAATAATAGTTCATACCCGGAAAAATGAGTAGATAAAGAAAACGGATACCCGTTTTTTTTCTAAAAACTCATGTTAGCGTATAGCTGGGAAAGATCTATGACAGGTTGACCATGTCGATAATTCACAAATTCAGAGGGGTTACAACGGCGCTCAGTTTACACAAGGGTCTATAAGGACATTTTCAGTATTTACGAGAATTCAGAGAACAATGTTCCCAGGCACGTTGCTTCCACTTCAAAGTTTTTAGGAAATCACAGGTATCGTTACAGCTGTTTTTAGATATAGTTAGCGCATATACTCCTACTTCAGTGGGACGATAAAATATAAAATCTATAAACCATGGGCTTTCCTAAAATCCCATTATCTAGCAAACGAACTTAGGTATACTGTTTTCGTTGTAAATAGAGTAAGTTATAATTCTTCATGCAGTACATCTTTCATTTTTGTCGGTTAAGTTATATCGGATAAATAGACCGGCAAGACACTTCTAAATCTGCCTTATCTGCACCGATATAGGAAGATTGTTATTTTTGCTATTACTATTATTGATGAACTAGGTTTATTACAGTCAAAATTTCATAAAGGATCATTTTGAGTCGGACCCAGTCGGTGGACCTTGAGTAATATGATGTAATTTTTGATGGTGTGTATCTGTGTAGTTTAGATCAGTACTATCTAGGTTCGTTACAAAAACTATTAGATGGCCATTGACACTTTTCTATTAGCCGAACTTTCTCTATAGATATGAGCGTAAGTTAGTCTCTTCGCATTTCATTGTGGTTAGGTAGCAGTTTGTCATATTAGGCAAGCACACATGTAGCATGTTCGCGCGGATACGCCTGTGTGCAAATGTACAAGTCCTATAGCACAGTTCTGATTGGATATGGGACAGGGAAATAATGGCTACTACATACGCTCGAAAAGTGAGCAATAAGAGAATCATAGTACATCCATTTGGATTATAGCCTTTACAAGAGTTGCTGACCTGTCTGGTAAATAATAACATACTGAGATACATAAGATGAGCTTTACGCTACGCGATAACCGATAGCTGTGGGCAAAAATCTGCTGCACGCTAGGATAGTAGATATATTCTTTCATATACGGCCATGATGTCTTTCTGGCAGTAGTATCTATTCATATATCTGTATACAGGTACAATCTAGACGCACATGCAAATGCATGCATGTGAACTTCGTTTCCTCGCTCGATACGTAGCTGGTCGTACGACTATAAACGTCTAAGTATCTATTATGCAAAGATGGGCGATATATTTTACTCGAGTCTAACCGATGAATGCCGCAACATCCTCGGATTACTCCTATGCATGCACGATGAAGCGAAGGTCATTTTGTGAAAGCGATGATTGACTTCTTGATGGAAATCGTCGCACATCAGGTCATCATTGCATTTTCAGTGGCCTTCAACAGTATCTCCGAAGACAGCGACGCCGCCACTATACCTGATTGCAATCAGAAAATTCTCTCTCTTTCTCTCAGGCCAGCTAACGTCACTTATCACTGCGCACTGCGCAGCGAATGCAATACCTATATTAGCTCTTAATGTTTGCTTTCGCGCTATGTATTTCCCTACACAGCCGGCAGCTGCGACGGCGGAAGGGCAATCTTTCCCTACCGCTCTTCCCTACGACTCAGGAGTCATTGGCTAAAGAAACATGAGAGAACCGAAAGCGAAAATATACTCTTAATGAGATAACGGCACGACTGTAGCCAACTGCCTCTACCAGAAGTTATAGCGAGGCTGACGGCGGCGGCCGCGGCAGCAGCCGCAATTACGCGGATTGGAGTTCGGCAGCGAGGCACGTCACGCAGGGTCGACCAGTTAGCCACGACCGTAAACGACTCGCAGGGTGCTCAGCCATCTTTCTCCACCTAGAACAGTTCTGGCTGAATGGAGTAGAAGGTGCGAAACGGACGCCTTACCCCAAGCACGATTGTATTCACCTACAACTTCAGTGACCTACGCAGCGGACCGGGCTATTTCCAGAAGTAGCAATGACTGTAGGTTGGCGGGCAGCTTGGTTTAGCCCGCATCTGCACTCTTTTTCATTTCCCAACGACACCTGCTATCGGAATGGGCAGTAGGATCAAACTATGGACACATACTTACGAAAGTCACATAAAATCACAATCGCACCGGACCAGTTGGACCTCGATGTTGTGCACTTAACTGTACTACAATCAAATTCTATACGTCTTTGCCAAAGAGCAGGTGGCTGCCAGGTCCGCCTCGCCTTTCTCCATACGATACGAGCAATGGCACACGACGCTTAGCTTTAGAAGCAGTTATATACCTCTCCTGCACGACCTTCCCGTAGTACTACTGCAAGTGAACTTCGTGAGAAATGGATAAAAGACTAAAGTACAGGGGGTGAACGGTTTGGGGGCTTCACATATATCTTACCCCATATGCTCGAGCGTCGTGTAAGTGGCACCATATGACCTCCTCATCCCTTAGAATCAGCCAGCGTCAGTGACTTTCGGAAGCACAGGACGCTACTGTTGCTTTTGCTGTGGCTGATCTTCGTTCCGACTCGCTGGAGGAACGGTTGCTGAATTATCGCCCGCTCTTTATACTTATTAGCAGAAGCACCCACAGCCGAACTCAGGATTATAGCATGGACGCCCATGATACGAAGGACGACAACGGTGAAAGGGCGACATCATAGGAGTGTTGGCCAATGGCGGTATGTTATTGCTACTCATTTTCACACACGATTGCCAAGCTTAGGACATTTCGCCTCATTTGCGTAAAATTAGTAGTAAATACGCATATATTCATAGTACCTAGTCATGCCAAGTACCTTAGATATCACGAATGGAAGTTACTTAGCACAGTTCAATTAGTTAAACGAGCAAATGCTTTCACGTATAATCACTTTAACCTTCGGTACTTGAAAACCTCGTCTATCGTTCCTGTTGCCGTGACCGGTTTCGTAATTTTAGTTTCAATAGAGAGTATTACTTGAATTGTTCCAATACTTCGAGCGCTCGTGCAGCCATTTAACACTAATGTATGCGGGTACACACGTCAAAACGTGCGTTTTTAGAAGTTAGCGGCTTCATCGCCATGTTCCTGATCATCGCAGTCGTTACCGTTGTTTAATAGTTTATCATATGTGGCATCCACATGGGTCAAATTTGAAGAAGCGTACACGAAAGTAGCGTCCCTACGTTCCCTCCTCCATTCCTGGTCCTTGCGTTCCTGATTACCGCGTAGCGCCGACCTGATTAGACTGCCAAAAAATGATGGACAGCGGCCAGTTACGGAGAGCAGCCGATCTAAGCTCAGCTGTTCATGTTTGGTTGACTGAGCTCTCTGTGGGATCAGAGCTAATTCCAGCTGGCTGGGAATTTTACGACAGACAAAGAGACGCGTCTCACTCTGGCCTGCAGAGCAATGCCTGCTACTTTCTTTTCTACCACTGTCATTGCCGTTGCTGCTGTTGTTGTCCTGATAGTGACGGTGAGGGGAGGGATAGTATCAGACGGGTTACTACTACCGGTGATCCTGGTCACCTGGGGACACTTATAAGTCACTGGAGGTAAGAAACGGCGGTTGGCTACCGCCGTACTTACTGTTGATCACCGTGGACGTGGCAACTGATATTAAGGATAGAAGAAGTAGGAAATATGACACATATACCGCGATAACAGCAGGCATGGGCTGCGGTTGATCCTTGTACATCTCACACGCACAGCCCACATTTCTTCGTTGTGCTTCCCTATGTCCCCCAGTCACCCTCCAGTCTTCCCTTATGTTCACTTGGGTCACGAACACAACAGCCAGGATTATTAGTAGTCATCTCGACTTTGCGGCAGCTAGTCTCCGCTACTTTCCGCGTGGTAGGGATATTGACTGTTTCTGAGCAGCGTTGGCTGTTTTGTTATGATAGTTGTATGGCGACGGTTGACTTCAGAGTCAATAGTCCCGACAGGCTGACTAATGCAGAAAGACCAGGCGCTCTGCTGTGAGCGACAGATCGAGTTCTATTACTTTAATGCACTCTCTTTGTGTGTGAGCATACGCGAATGCATGTTTCTGTATGGCCGCTTTTTAAATCTCTACGCTTAGCCCTGCCGTCTTTTTCGGGATTTGTACATGATACCAAGTTACTTCACTAAATGACCTTCCGCTGCAGTAGGACAGTGTCGGAACCTTTGAAAGAAAGGTGCTTTTTTATTTTTTAGATGCAGCGTTTTCTATTGATTTTCCTTTCGCTCTCCGCAGCCTTTTTCCTTCCCACAGTCACCGGTCGGTTCTGTGCGTTAGGCCACTGGAAAGCAACAATGCTTTACGATGCAGTACTGAAAGGACGGCGACCCCCCTATTCGCATTATTATAACCGCCGCTTATTAAGTTACATAGGATTGTTTTAGTTTGCACGTAATTGCTGTAGACGATAGTAGTACTACAGGCAGATAGTTATCTGTCACATACAAAATAATAGGTACTTTTTACATACTACTAGACTTCGACGAGGAAACAAACGGTCAATTGACCGCCAAACTCAGCCGAACAGACTTCATAAAGCACATAGCAATGCCATATAGAATGACAGATTAGAGAGAACAACTTTGCATCGGCAGGATACAGGAGGTATATATACGTGCGCACCCATTAGCGTAATTGTGTGTCCAAGCCCTTTGACGGCACACAACATATCATTGCACTAACAAGTACAGAAGTTTTTGCAGATTTCTAAGATTTATTTCATTAAGATAGACTATACTAAACTATATCCCTATGGTGCATTCATTCTATACATACCTAGGCGCATATGTGCCTGTGTCTGTAACTTGATGATTTTATGCTCGTCAATATGAAAGACCCGTCCAGCCAGTTGAACGCGCCTTTATATTGATGTCGACGGTTCGCTTCATGGAATTCCGTAAGCGATCTAAGCTCTTTCTAGGCAATTCTACTTAAACAACCTTTCTTAAGTTTTGTTTTCGTCACTGATATGCGGACTAGTTCCTTCGGCGACTTCAGCGCTACTGACTAATTCCCTAAAATGGATTGCCAACCTAACCTCAGTGGAACGAGCGAAGTAGCCGCCCCACTATGGGCTGAAGCTCGCGAACGAAAGACAACGGACCTCCAGGATTAACACAGCAGTGAGCATCGGATCATTGTGTTGGATGTTCTAGTTTAATCGGATCTTCGAAGCTAGTAGTACATGCAGTACACGCAAATCTCGAATGCAGTGTGGTCTTGCAGGTTAACTTTGTATCTGTATGTCCTGGGGAACTGAAACAACGAGCACGTTTTCCCTGCTAGACCATTCCTCTCTTTGACTTACCTTCACCACGATCCCCTGTATCTCTCGTCCTCTTCGAAATAGATACTCTAAGGCAGAACTATTAGACAGTAACAGACTAAACGTTCGACCTATGCTGCCTGAGTAGCTTGTGGAAATAAGGATATGCGTCTCTATGCTACAAAGCTAAATATACCTGGCAGGATATGCAACAACTAACGAAATCAGCTTTCAGAGTATAACGAAAGGGATGTACTCTGATCTCTGCTTTCTGTCCACAGATTTGCGAATATCCAAATTTGCAGAACGCTATCGTTTACTATTTACGTACGAGTTAATCATTCTTATTTATAAGCCACTGGTATTAAAGTTTAGTAATCAGATTGGGCGCAATACTTTAGCGCATATTAGTAGCGTATTTGATAACGGATCACGGATACATATGTCTTAATCCACCCAAAAAAAGAGATCATGTCTTCGTGTTATAGTTTTTTGTCTTAGTTTACATACCTGCCACATCACAACAGTAGCTTGGTTTCATTTTTAATACTCTAGTACTTATGCCGTTTTTTTTAACCCGGACTAAACGTAGGCTAAATAATCTTTCTTATACTATATTGTTGAAACGGGCGCATGGGTAAGACACAGCAGTTTACCGCTAAAAGGTCTCGACTCTGATCTTACGGCCAAATGGTCCCTACTGTTCAAGTATGTTCTTTGCCATCAAACGTTATAAGACTTGCACAAATTCTAGCACCTAAATGAATAATGCACGAGTGCCAGTTAGCTGCATTAAAGATAAGCTAGTGTCTCTAGCCTTCTTTGCATAACCGTTACATGGAATGCCACAAACATTAATATATACTGTATAAGCAGCCTGATTTTAAGATTTGGCCGTAAACCTAGTGCTAACGTGCTGCTCTTCAGCAGAAGCGTTCTCGCGAAAATTCCTATTATACATGTAGATTAGTTAGAAAATTTGATGGAACGTTTAAGTAATTCTCAGTCTTTCTTTCCCTTGCTTTTGCTGCGGTCGCTTAGCTGTTTGAATTTGTGCTGTCTTGCTCGCTTATGCAGACGGCGGTTGCAAACGTCGACTGAAGTTCATCCAGACGCGGACTCAAAGGAGCCTCGACTCTCCTCGTACTTAGCTACCTCAGCAGGCCTTCACTACTTCCTTCGTTCTTAGTCCTCGGCCAAGCATGAACCGCACGTGCCTCTGTTACGGCCGCGGCAGCATCGCTAGTTCGCTTACTAGTCCGTCCGCACGAGTGTTTGTTCGGCCATTCGCCTTTTTTCGCCCATGCTACTGCCGCCATGGGCTCTCTGTCCCGCTCTGGTTTCTGCCAGGTTGTCTCTTAAGGACTCTTCTGGATGTAAATCCTGGCCGCTAAATCCCGCCATCTGCAGGCTGCCCGCTCATCCGCAGAATTCATGCCTGTAGCCTTTATTACCAGGTACAGCGCTACTTCGAGATATTCTCAGTCGGTTCCACCCCTTGAAGCAGCAACAAGAGCGCTTGCAATAGCAGCGGTTACTGGTGCTTGCCCGTGTCGCTACGAGAGTCTATGTAACCGTATGAGTATAACGGTGCTGCATACTCGTGTGGGCTATATGTGCTGTGGTCCGTGACCGGCAACGAGACTGGCTTGCTCCGTGCAGTCTTATATGTTGGCTAGGCCGAGCGTACTCTATACTGGTCTGGTTGGGTCTGCTTGTAGCCAGTACGCCCGCGGCGGCGGCGATTAGCAAGTCAAATGTCGTTCGGTGGCGGTAGCCAGGCAAAGGCACCAATCGCGATTCGGTCAGTAGCGACATCTGCCACCGCAGCGACGGGGTCTTCTCACTCGTTCTGTCCCAGGGGACGAGAGGCTGGAGGAAGGACATAGTCTTAGTCGTCTCGTGAATTGTGCGTTGCTTGTTTGCGCTTTTTCCTCTTGTCCGTCCTTCTCCTATTCAAGCCTGAATATCTTTCGTCCACTGCCTTTTAAAATACAGAATTCTGAATAAGGCTTTTGCTGCCTTAGCCGCGCGGCGCCGAATTTTCCTGATGCATGGATACGGAATACGAAAACCCGAATGCGAAGAAGCGTCGGTCGGACGACGTTGCAACATTTGACAGCCGTAAAGAGGTAAAGAATCCGAGTGAGTGGGAATGTAGTTCAGATCACGGGGATTGCCGTTTTACAAAAACGGCCAGCCATTGACAAAGGAGTAGAATCTAGCAAGGCTAGTCACCAGCTCAAGCCAAGCCTTTTCCTCCATAATATTTCCTGTTGTCAGAACTATTTTCTTGCAACTTAACTTCTATAACTAGGAAGCTTGTCTGGCATATATACAGCTGCGCCTTGGTTTTGTATCCGACGATTCGCCCAGATGCCGTGGAGACACCTACATGATTTTACTAACAAAGAAGAGTTTATAGAGGACGTACATCTACAAACATAGCAGCATGACCGCGCGCGGTCGCCAAAAAACACGGACGCTAGTCCTTTAGTCGTCCCAAGGAAAAACAATGGTTCGCAGTGGGGATTGGCCTCTAGGCCACTAAAAACTTAAGCCTAGTTCCCTTGAATGGCTTAAACGTACGGCTTGGCGATGGCGGGGACTGCACCGTCAGAATCAGGAGCAACGCTGGTGGGAACAGCAGCAGCGATCGTGACGACGACAACGACAGCGGAAGAGGCCTTTATTCTTTCAAAAAACGGGCTACGTTAAGGTTAAAAGCTAAGGACTAAGAACCCTGTCGGTCGCCTGCTCGCACGCTGCGGCCCGCTCCCTGTAAGCGTATCTCACTCTGCTACTCGCAAAGGGTGGTCGAATAGTGAATGGGGATAAATTCGCTCCGTTGGGCTGAACTTAATGAGACAGGTCGTTAAAATTTTGAAATCTTCGTGCCATCCTATGGAAGCAGACTAGCTGCTTGCCTGAGTAGTGGCGAGCCGGTTGGAGACTTGAGGCTGACGCCCGGTGCACGAGCTTACCTGCCGAGCTGCTTCGGTTTTAGTCACCAATCCCCTATTCATCTCTGTTCTGCCCTGACCCCGTTTTTTATCCCTTACAGTGCTGCCGTGTTCTCACTGAGTCCAGCACCGTCCTTTGCACTACCCCGCCCTCCCTTGAGCAGCAGTCCAGCGACGACGATGGGGAAGAAAAACATAGAACCGTTAACGTTGAATATATTAACGCTTGTCGTAGACGTTCCTGATTGCTTGCGTGGCCTTGTAGCCTGTTTGCCAGCAGTAGGCCGTAGATAATCGGGTTATAGTTGGTCATCCCAACCACCCCGCAGCGCGCAAGTAACGTTCAAGCAAGCGGGCTCGTTGTCTCTATCTCTCTCTTTTTTCTGTCGACGAAACGGGCGGCGGTCACGACAGCATGAGCACCATTTCACCAGCAGAGGCATAAGCAAGGGCGTTAGGTCGTGAAGTTGGGTCGGATGTTCGGAGGCTAAAGGCGATAACATTACGAAGCTAGACTGAACTGTCGAAAGCTTTTCTTCGATGTTCGGCCAGAGCTTATCGCTTAGCATTTTGTTCGTGTTCACCCTCGACTGGCGCCGAGAGCGCACCAAACTCCTGCACCTCTGCAAACATCAAAGCGAACGAGCAATGACGGAATGGCTTGCTTTGTGGTTACCATACATACATATAACACTTCTTGGGCATATGAGATGGCATGCGTGATCTATACGCGTGGAAGAACTCGACCCTTAAATACATGGCTTTAGCCTCATTAACAATATCTCTAGATAAAAAAAGACTAGCGACACATCCCTTCGACACACTTCTGTGTTAAAACTTTGGTCTAAAATTACTTCACACAAAATCATGGGCTAAAGCGTCACAGTTGAAAATATTTGTCTTTGCGATAACAATCTGCGATAACAATACCTTTACAAAGTAGGTTTAGTTACAACACGTTATACTACAAAAAAAAATAACGTGTATCGTAAGACCTATAATTTTACAAATTTTCTATAGTGATTTTTAAGCTCAAAATTAATAGAGACAGTTGAAAGTTTTTGCAGCTAAGTTTTGTGTTTCAGCTTGAGCGATAAGTGATAATATAAATAAGTGAGGTTCAATAGGCATGCGTAACATATCGCATAATTTTAAATGTGAATCCTTTAATGAAACTTTAAAATCATTGGTGCATGAGACCTACATAGGCTATTAATATAATACAAATATGATGTTAAGAGGGATGGAGTAATTTCAGTGCGTGGATCTGTCTTCACCCGTGTCTTCATGTTTGATTGGCCTGTGTAAACACCTTGCTATGCGCGAGATATTTTCTGCTTACACGATACGAAAAAATATCAAACATCCTTCAAATGTCTTCACTTGTAGCTCAATATACGTACGCGACTCATAGCATTTCTCAATGTTTCCACGTTCATTGTAAACCATGACGAAACGCGCCGAACGCAGGTTGTATCCCAGTCTTCCTTTTTCTGCCTAGCTATATCAACAACACCTAGCCTCTATCCTTCTATTTATCTCGACGGCTTCGGTCCAGAGGTTACAGGTTCCATGGGCATTCAGAGCCCTCATTGCGCTGAACGATGCTTCAAACCTCTTGGTTAATTAAGCCTCTTGGAACTATCATCCTCCTTAGAACCGTCGATACTGCTCCTTCGCAGCAGCGTAGAATCTCTTTGTGCCACTGTGAATATACCGCCTCTTTCCACTTCGCCGCCTCTGCAGGCTTCGGAGCAGTGTGACAATGCTCCGCTTTACCAGAGCGCAGGCCACCGGCTTTAATGATGTCATTTTTTGTCCACGCACGAACTCTATAGTTTTGGACCCACCACGTAGTATTCAGCCTTTGAACGGCTGCGAATTGCTGGCTATGAACCTCTGGTTGTGGCTACAGATGCTCGTTTGCCATGGGCGCTTTGTCGGGGCCATGGAGAACAGCTGCTCCGAGTTGGGAGAGCTGTATGGGGCATCTTTTAGCTGTCATGGGCAGATATCGGGAAATTGCCGGGCTAATATAGTTAGTCCCTATTTAAGTATAATTGCAGCCACTGACGAAGAAGCACTGACTCAGTGAGAAATTTAACTAACAAATGACACTATAAACTGAATCGAAACATGTACATCACAGTAGCCACTGTACGTATTATATATGTACATCTGCTTGTCTCTTATACGATGGGCTTTATATATCTTTGTATTTGTAGATCTTCGGTAAGACTCGATTGCGGCTACACAAACAATAACAAACAGCTATTCTTCTTGGAAAAGGCCAGTCGATCAAACTCATTAGTATACGTTAAGATAATCAGGAAGAAGATAATGTGGAAGTAAAATATATAAAGTTAGGCCTATAGCCTAAACTTGGATACTTGAGATAACAAATGAGCATAATATTTTGAATTTGTTTATTTTACGGGATTTATTTATACGGGACCTAATACACTTCCCGTAAGCGATTAGAATAAACATAGACAGCTACCGACTGACATCGTTTAAGTGTACTTATAGAGCTTTTCGTTCGATACATTTTATTTCTGACCACAAAGTTTTTTTGAAAGGAAGTTTTCTCTCTAATGCGCTAGCTACTCCTCCCCAAATTTGAATTTGAGTTTATGTACCCTTCAGAGTGCCGTACGAAGGCTGGGCATAGAGATTTTATCAAGTGGATATTTCTTTGGAATTCAAGCCTGTGTCGCACATAGCTCACCACAACTTGAGAGCACAAAATCTCTAAATATTATGTGGCTATATATCATGGAACTAACAGGTTGCTCCGGAAGGGCTGCCGTCGTTGGCCTTACTGGCTGAGGCAGACTTGCGAAGTGGTTCAACCTTGTGCTTGTCAAAGCCCACGAGTTCCGGCCTAGGCCGGCCTAACACTCGCTACCGCCATGGTAATTGCAAAGGGTTTCTGTCTTCTTCTATCGTCTAGCGCTGCCTCTGGAGTACAGAGAAGACAGGACGATAGGCCTAGTTGAGCAGCTTGAATATGCTTGTTACGACTAACAAGATCGTTACTGCGATATTTGTACAGTAGGTGGCCACTAGTAGCTTTTCCGTATCTTCTCTGCTTTTCCGTATTTCGATCACATAGGACTACAGGCGTTTTTCTACGACCAAAGCTTTTTTTGCAAACCCGTTGCCCTTTCTTACTTCCATTCGTCTCCCGTAATTGCAAGGGTTAGCTCAAATACACTAGAATGCACCATGTATACGATCTTATTAATTACAGCGTCTATGGGCTAAACAGCTATTATCACAGCTATCTCGTGTGATCGGTACGATTACTGCTGTCCCTATTTTTCTTCTTTATATCGTTTCTATCACTTATGTGATTATCTCTCGATTCAGCGTAGCATACACGACCTATACTACTGGCGCCACCATTGCCATTACCGTCAGTATCGTGCCTATCTATTTTTTTGCTGCTGTAAGTCAATTCGCCCCTCCTAGAAGATTCGACGGCGAGGCTACGTCATCATTTCATGGCAGGGTATCTGCTTATTTGTGTAACTGCTAGATGATATAAGAACCGTTGGACGTAGGCTGTGTAGGTCGAACAAAACGTATATTTGGAATAATGCCTTCGCATCGTATTCTTAGGGCAGACGCACCGAAAGCAGCAAGAGCTCTAGGCAGGAGAACGACCCTGTGAACACCTTCTGCTGTTTGTTCGTAGGTCAGGAAAAGCCCGAAAGATTGTGGAAATCAACATCAAACAGGCCGCTCAACGCTAAAACTACTTCGCTGATCCTAGCCAGGAGCTAGTTAATAAACAGACGTTAGGAGAATAAGATTATACCTACCGTAATCATCTAGTTCATCAAAGACGCTCGCATCCGATGTGAGAGAAATGTGCGCAACATTTCTTCCAGAAACTACATTATAGGTCCTTCCGTTTCAAACATTAATATTTCTAACTATGGCATCACCCCGTAAAAGTTTTGGCGATATCTTAGCAGTCACAAATAAGAACAGTGTTTAGCTAGAAGGCATGCCTTCTGGCCAGTACTTTTTGTTGCCCTTAGATAGTTTGTAATACTTGCATATATGTCTTTTATATATTTTATATCTAAGCTAGGACCATCCTTACAGACCTGAACGTCGGTCCAGGGCACTCCCCCAAATTATTAGAAGGTTAAAAAAAAAAAAAAGGACATACACTAAATGTGATAACGAGCCTTTTTATAAATAATTTGATTATCTCCTCGTAGTGAGCCACCGGTACGTAGAATACTAATCTTTATTATCTGTAATTACAGGTACGATTTTACTGCCGAATCAAGAAGTCTATGAGAACATTTTGCGATATGCAGTGAAGAACTTTGACAGCTCGCTTTTTGACACTCGGCTTGTCGCGATGAGATTGAGTAACGCCGATTTCGTACAAATCAACATGAAAGGTATGGGGTGCTCTTTAGCACGTAAATGGCAATACTATACCCTTGTTATATGTGTATAAATAACCATGTATGAAGTGCGTGTAAGGATTAGGTCGATCAGGAAATAAGTTTTATTTGATTTCATATAATGCAAGCTTTTGGTTGAGGCTAACATTCTTCTGCTAGGGTTAGTGCCTCAGTTTTCCGTGGCGTTCATCCACCATTTAGGCAAAAAAACGAGTCTCAGGCTAAATGAAAGAAGTATATATAAAGACGATTTATCCATAAACCCCTTTTATGGACTTCGCCTCTTGTTTTAATTAGCTCGCCCCCCAGACCATGCTGCATGAATCCGAAAAATTGCAACTTGGTAGAGGTCTGGGCCGGAATCCGGAAGAACTTTTCAGGTCTGCCGTTAAATTCAAATAAAGTCAGGTATTATCATACATCGTGATCATGTTATGAAGTCGTTCGCCTTCTTCAGGTGTTTATATTATAATGTTTTGGCCTAGATTCGCAGTCTACATTTATCATGTCACTGAATGTTTTAGAAACTTAGAACAGACCATTTGTTTCAGGTGCCATTAAATTCTCTTATGGAAAGCTGTTTTGAATTTCACTATACTGTTGGGCAAAAAAATTATTATAAAGTAACCCTTTCCATCTCAGCCACTCACCCTGAAGGCTTCTCCTGTACGTTTCTTAGCAGGGGACTTATCCACAAGTAGTACATATTGAATCATCATGTACAAGGCCAAGGCCGTAATCATAATATAGAGAATTTGGAATAGTCACTGTAGAATAGTATATATAGAATAGAAATAGTAGGCACTTGCGTAGCGTCGGTGGTTCCAGAAATGTATCGGGTCGGTCAGTGTTCTTTGTACTTCTTTAAAGGGCTACTCAAAGCAAACCGGTTACTCGTAAACCCTCCTCTGACAATTTTATTCTTTTTTCCCCCGGAATCGTACCTTTATTCATTTATTTTCCTTTTCTCTAACAGTAACGATATATCCATAGCGGTATTGATCTGTTCGACCATTCCAGCCTCCTTTAGGCCACGGCCGTAATTCCTGCTGTCGTCGTCCGTCGCAAAAATGTCACGTAACTGCCACCGCATTGACACATAATTTATGTGCTTCGAGACATCAGTGTTTTGTAAATCTTGAAATGAAAATGCAACGAAGATATCCATAGGGGTCGTTTATGACAGACATCGACGAGACTAGTCAGACACCAATTGGAACTTATGCATTTAGGATAATGCGAATATATCGAATTCAATTTCATCAGACAATAAACTTCTTTCAAAAAGTGTGCTTTCACGGGCGATGGGCCTATTGTAACTTTTCCCATTTCCTCACCATACGAATATACTATTCGTATATGGAGAATGTCTTATATTTCGATGTTTTACGTCCGGTATATAAGCCGTTGGGCACTGCTTCAGACGGTTGGCAGTACGCACGCTACGGACGATTTAATATATATTGCCCAGATCGAAAAACTTACATCAGCACGTATCGGAAGTTTAGTGGTACACGTCTTTACGTGATAAACACGTTTGTGTCTACGTATCGTTTTTAACCTAACGTCGCAATCGAATGTCCTAGCAGCCGTTGCAACGCCATGCATCAGAATCCATATATAGATACGCGTTAATAATATTGTGTATTAATTTAGAATACAATTAAAATTGATAGTTGTTTTTAAGCACACCAATTTGGACAGAAGCCCTTTCCGCATTAGGCATTCCTATCTCTATGTTATTTAGGTTTACTCGATTATTCAATTGTCATAATTTCCTAACAACTACGACTACTTTAAAACGATTCTAATAAGGCCCAGTTATGCTGGACCATGTATACTGACTGCGTTTTATGTGCCGGAACAGGAACCTATCGTTTGACTGACGCAGGCCATTTTCGACGTATCTGCTAAGCATCCGTAGTGAGCAGGACGATAGATCTAGACAAATAGTAATTTGCATTTTTATGCTATACGAAACCTTTTAGAGCGGTATGTACTGTACATACCGGTAATAATTGGAAGTTGATGGGCTAATTTATCTGCACATCTAACTGTCGCTGAGTGCTATTTACGAAGGTACACCTAAATACGAAGCCACAATTAGAGGCTTCTGTAACCGTTGGTTAGTTTATTTCAATCCCAAAGACCAATGGTCAGTTGGTGCAGAATAGTCCAGTCTTTCATCATTTTTACTAATCAGACTACATTTATACTGACAGCGTCTAAAAATTAAGCTACAGAACTTTTATTTTGTGTCATCTTTAAATAGGTTTCCGTTACGTAAAACCAAAAACGTTGTTGTGCGTTGCAAAAACATGAAAAGTACCTCGGATGTCAGTATTTTTATCGCATAGCTAATTCTTTAGATTTATTAGAAAATAAAACGCTATTAATTATTAGTGTTGTCATGTCAGCGTTCATTGACCCTATAGCCGAGTCACTGCGTAAGATTTAAGTGTAAATAGCACCCTATGATATCGGGCACATGCAGAATGCTAAATAAAATGTGTGCCATTGTGTGCTTCTTGGCACGGATGCTCGCGTCTCGAACCGTAACTTTTAGCTGTAGCAGCACTTGTGGTAACAGTGAACACGGTCAACTATGTAGCATTGCCCCACCCTGTGCGGTTTACTTGTCCAGTGGATTAACGATGGCCAGCTAAAGCCGGTACACCGGAATTGCTTGAACGAACGCTTCATACTGATAATACCATTTCGAAACGCAACCATCACCTGTTCCTAGCCAGGGGTGCTTTTTGTGTGTCTTTATTATGAAAGAAAAAAACTGTGTTTACAAGGCACATTCGAGCTCCGCCACAAGGAAAAAGGAGATCAGTATGAATACGTCGCGAAAGTAGCTACAGGAAAACGTTTTTTTTTTGAAATTTTTCGCGTCAGGTTGGGGACATTTACTGTGAGAACACTCACAAAAAAAGTGCGGGGCAACACATGAGTTTTTACTGTTTTCAGTAATAACAATAGCTAGTATTCTTATTATTATTCTATTAGCTGCGGGGGCTGGTTCTGCTACAGAGAAGAGTACTTGTTGCATAACAGGGTGCCAGGACAGGCTCACGTCGAACGCAAGAAAAATGTCCGAGCGAACAGCTGGGTTCGATTACTGTCGTTCTCTGTACATTATCTACCATTATGTATGTCTTCACGTAAGATTAGGTCTCATTTTTTTTTGACTCAACTGAAACAAATGGAGTACAGGACCGTTGCAACATATGTGCAATCATACTCTTCGTACATGTTTTGATTTATCCCTTCGCGATCGTCTTCAAATATCTGATACTCCTGTCCCGCAGCCATCAGCGTCGCCATGCCCGCTGCCATTTCCGATCGGTAGCATGCCTATTTTTTTTAACGAAATTGAATCAAACGGCGCTTGGTTGTGCGGACACAACGTGCGTTTGCTGTTGCTGTTAGTCCTGTTGCACAGAAGCTGCAGGAACAGCAGGAACGCAGCTATAACTATCTCTCACGATCAAAGGCCTATTCGTCCACCTCGGTTACGACAATACCGTGTTTTGTCTGTGCATCGTATTTGTCTGCCTGCTTACTTATCCCTGTATATACGTGCGTATATCCGAGTGTGTTTCTTGTATGGCGCTGAATAATATTGCCCAGGATGAATGAAATTCCACTGTATTTCTAGTGACATTCCAAGAATATTTGCTTGCTTCATATTTTTTTTTTGTTTAAATGACCCATCCTATAAACGTTTGCCCAGGAAGAGTCGATCACTCGTCTGCCTACTACTGCTTCCGCCGCAGTTGAAACTTCTACGAAGCGGTCGCGACGACCACTACGCTATGCTATGCTATAGCCTTGCCATCTACTATAATGTCGTTTCTGTGTCTTCCTTTGATTTGCTCCTGTTTTTTTGGTGCTCTGAAGTTATAACGTTTCTCCCATGTATTTACATGGCGGCAAAAGTAGGCGAACTAGAACGCTGTAGTGGAATTTCTAGAAAGATACGTGATGATCCCTTAGAGGTGATGACAGGACGTACAACCTCCAATGCAACTGCTGTAGTCGTTCTAGCTCATGACTTAGATTATGACAATATACGCATCCGTATAGATGCGAAGCATTATGGCGCCTGGATCATTTGACATTGCATAGAGTAATAGAAGAACTTAATCTAAAACTGGATGGCAGTAGAAACAGGTATAGTGTCTGGTGTTCGAGCAAAGAAAATGAAAATCTCACTTTTTATATACGCAGTGTATAAATTTATTCGTTTGAAACATTAGCATATCTTTACTGATATTTTCATTTATATGCGAGAGAAGTTGCTTTGAAGCAATACGTGCAGAACATGTGCGAGATTTAGGGAAGAAACGATCCAGTCAAAACTATCGTATTGCCTTCGAGCTAGTAATTTTTAATGCTTTGAAGCCTATATACCTGTAGTGTTTGAGCACACGCGGCGAACTACTAGCTCAGAACTACTGCGTGCTAACGTGGAACGTAGTGCTGCTTTGGCTGTGAAATGTCACAGAGCTTCGCTGAGCTCAAAAGCCAAAATAAAACGAACTTAACTTAATCAGGTCTCACAGGTTTGTCTAGTGCGAGTCATTCTTGTCGAGCGTACAGACGATTAGATCATCCGATTGATACGATTGGTTGGCCGGGCACGCTGGCACATCCCAAAACTTGGGACCTCTACTACGATTTCTTCACAGCGGCTCATTGGAGCCGACAGGCATCACTGGACTGGCTGTTGCATGTTAGCACCCTTAGTGTTTCTCTTACACTCTAGCATGAGGTATCGTCAGTAGTGATCGTGGTAAACGCGCGTTGACGTTACTAACCTAGGACATCACTAAGCTTTTCGTTATCGCTAGTGCTAGATAGGGGACAGAGAACGCTGGCATGCTGCTCGTCATCATGACAGAGGCCACTGTATTCGGCATACACCCGAAAACCTCACACATTTGAACCTACGCGTGCAGACGTACATTGCATTGTACTGCCTGTATGCCTGCTGCGGCTAGGGTCTGGTCAAAGACAGCTGCCTTAAAATCTTGGGAGTCACACTGCCTAGAGCAACATGATCGCGCCGCAATTATCGGCGTCATACAGAGGCAGAACGGAAATGATCATGCGCTATAATTGCAAAACGGAGTATTGGGAAAACTCAACAAACAATTCATCCTTTCTGTGGTGCCATCGAACCGAATAACGATTTACAACGGATGGTTACGCGGTTCTTAGCTATGGTTCGGATACCGCTGGGCCAATATGTGTGCCCATATGACGCGGGATAGAAAGGCCCGCGTATCTGGGAACTAAGTGTGAAATGAGTAGGATTCGAAATCCATCCAGGCAGAGACATCTTCCCTTGGAAGGTGAACGGGAATTAATGAATCTTATACCGGCGCAGTTGATGCTCGTTGTACTCTATTCAATAGGTGGATCAAATCGATTTGAATTTCAGTACAATAAAAACCATCACGTCAACTATACAGGAGGGCTGATCTGAAGTGAGCATTGAAGAGTTGTTTCTAGGTCTTATCTAAACAAAATACCATATTTCCAACGCAATCTATAGCCTGTGCTAGACGTATCGTTCCCGAAGATCACATTCAATGAAACCTTTAATATAAGACCTACGTCTTTCACTAGCCAGTTCTAAGAAATCATCCTTCAATACGCAAATCATTTTTAATAAATTCAATAATCATTCTATATTAGTGGGTATAAGCTCATTGAAGTGTTGCTAAAATACACTAAATGCAAAAAAATTCTAAGGGAATCAAATTATGGACAGAGAGCGGGCCAACAGTGACAAAAAATACACGGGTAAAGATTCCAACAAATGCAAAAAACCGACTAAGGACAAATCGCTAGAGTTTATATGACGGCTCAATCCGCAGTTAACATTTTTCTTTCCGCAACGACCGTCAACTCCTGTATAAAAAATCCATTACTCATATTCCGGTTTACCCCAAAATTTCTCCCGGACTTTTCTAAAAAAGCATAGAAACTGGCTATAACAATCTAAGTTTTGTTTAGCCTAGCCGGTTTTTGCTAGCCTGAAGAGCTATTAGCTGATTTTACTCAAATTGTAAAAACCACGCACTGTTTATCGCCATAATAATTTTGTTTTAAAAATAATTGGTTTTTTTTATTCCCGTTAGAGTAAACAGCCTGCCAACGTTTGTACTATATGAGACCAGAATGCTTGGATCGCATGCGAGTTTTGAGAGGTTTCTCTACACGAAAAGATTTCTCCATATTCATGTAGTGCTCCTGGTAGAGCAGTAAAGATTTACTAGATGTGTAGACAGACGTTTCTAACGCTGTGACGGTAGTTTTGGCATATATTTGACAATATGTCATAGATGCTTGAGTTGCTAATGTAAAAGTCAGGGGAAGAAAAAAGATCTACTTATTCAACGTATGAAAGTAACTGATTTCGTTGCGCCAAATTACGTTTATTTTCCAACAATACAGGGTAAGCGCAAACGAAGCCAACAAGGAACGATATGGCAGAATTGCCGCGTAACAACTGTTGCTGGCTATAGCAAAGCTGCATAATAGAAACCGTACTAGAGATATTCGACAATGAAATTCACGTGCACAGCGTCTGTAAGCGCTGTTTTTTTGCCTGAACAGACGCACTTTGACCCCTTGTTGCAACACGTGGACTCTCGTTACGAGCCTGGAAATTCTAATGCACACTGGTTGCACATCTGACCGTTTGTACAACTCAACTGTTCGTAACATTCCTAATGAAGCCAACCCAGTATAATTAGTGTGAGCATTCCAGCTAATATTCAGCTCGATGTGGCACGGTCTCTAGCTAATGTTGGCCCACAGAGTAACCAACAACGTTGACAGCGGCCGACAAGACATTTCAGCGGTATGTATTATAGCCGAGTGTGTATATGTGAGTAGTCTGCTACGCGGATCCGCGATATGCCCTATAAAACGAATGAACAAACCGACGCCACCGGCATTGCGGTACGTTTCTTCCCCGATACACAACTAGTCAAGCAGTCTCTCTCTAGCAGTGACTATTACCAGAGCGTCACTAAACAGCTTTCATTTGACGCCAGGCAAAATTTACGCATCAGTATGTTTAATTTGTTAACAAACGCACAAACATGTCTCTATGGAGGAACCTGCATGGCCGGACATCACACATTCGCTCTCCTTGATAGCATCTTTATTGATAATTCACACAGGCTAGGAACACTCACGGATACCAGTAATTACTTCCAATACTTCTTGACGGCAAATACTCTAGCTGGAATATGCAACTGTCGCCTATTCTATCTCTTTTGCGCGTTCCTTGTTTGTTACACATCCGTATTCGTAAATGTATCACCTACAAACAATCATCTCTTACAGTGATCGCATTAATATCATGCCACAAACCCGGATGACTTGAGCATGTGGAAATTCTCTTCCGTTAACGGTAAACACATCTCGCATTTTCATATCATAAAGCAAAAGGAAATATTGCACCCGTCAGGCTGACACTAAATCCCGATGGAAATATACGTTAGTGCACCTGTTAAGCAGTCTAGTTTTATCGGGTCATATTTTCATTGCAGAGCAAAACTCAGGTTAGACTTTTCAGAGGAATACTATCATAATGTAGCAATAACGTATGTACCTTAACATTCGTCACAAAAAAGACTGTACGCCTCCGAAACAGTCTGGACCGCCTCCTAGGCTCCGAGAAACATGACGACGTTAATATCAAGGATTATTTCTTCTTTGTGTTCCTTGAACATTACCTCACCCATTTCATGTTCACCTTTCTCTCCTGCTTCGTATTGTTCGGTTTGGCTTTTCGAACCGGGTCTTGTCCTCCGATCTAGCTTCGATCGTTTAGCTCTGCTGCCCGTCCTTTTCGACTTCAACGCAGGCTCAAACGGGCGGCCGGTTTGAAGGCTCGAAAGATGAAGGTAGAAGTCGATGATGCAATTCCAATATTTCAATGAATGTTTGGAAAAGCACAGGTCAAACTGACTGTTTGTGGCTTGGGAGATCAGAGACAAGAAGAAATCAGAGCAAAAAAGTCTCCGAACTAAGCCACTATGCCCAGCTCGATTCCTCTTCATCGTCCGGAAAAATAAATGGCCAAGAAGACTCATTCCGATTACTCTTTTCATCCAGCTGCTGTTGTACACAGGCGGGCGACGGCACCGGCATTGCAGACGCTGGAAGGAATAGAAAATAAGTTTTAAATTGAAAGCCTTAAGCAGGTCAAGGCTACCCAAGGAAAACCTCTTGTAGACCCTCAGTCGGCAGTCGCCTCAAATTCGCATTACTGTGGGTCTTTATTATTCCACTTACACTCTATTCTTTGTCGTTTGCCTTCCGTACCCTCAATTAAAGTCTACTTTCCTCAAAAATCGAAGAAGAGTTGACCAAGGAGTAGCAGTATCAACCGATCACCCTTATTGACCAATAAAACAAACCATACAGAGTACCAAGCCAACGTTTCTGCAAGAAGACCACACAGCTCGACCAGCAGCGGTCAATTTAAAACGGCCATCCTCCTGACGCGCAGGCTGACATCACAAATCCAAATCTATTCGCTTCGGTCAGGTCACAGGTGGGATTGGCGATCAGTGATTAGGTTAGGCAAAGCGGAACACGAATAGCGTAAACATGTAGACGTACGTATTCGAAAGCTTCCATGCTGGTAGCTCTATCTTGATATATTGCTTCCCATCCTAGATTGGCGCACAAGCTACGCGTGAACGTAAGTTATAGAAACTGTTGAAATATAATGCGCATTGAATTATTTTTCTTCAATAACGTCCATTTTCTATATGAAAAAGTGGATACAGCCTTATCACTGTCACGACAAAAAATAACATGGTACCGGTTATTTGAATGTTGCTATTTCGCTCACAACTGTTGTCCTTCTTAGACAAAGAGGAGTAGGGTAAAGATGACATGTGAAAATTAATAAAGCTATTGTGTTTCAATCTATTATAACTTTGCTAGCAGTAATTGTTTTTTATATTCCCTTTTTCGTTTACTTGCAGTGTGTGCGATGATGCGCGAAGGTGTCCTCGCATTCGTCGTAGCTCCTGATTCCGCACCTGCACTACGGGAGATGCTCACCTCGTATTCATCGCACTTTCACATCCCGTTGGCAACGTCACTTGCTTCACGGAGCTTCTCTCGAAGCGAGTACGCTATCTCGACGCAAGTGTCGCTAGCAGACGCCACCGCATCGCTGTTGCGCCGCTACAGATGGTCACAGGTGGCCTACATCTTTGACGACTCTGCCTCCCCCGATATTCTAGGTATGCTTCTATTGGCGGAAATTTGATGGTGATAGCAGCACTTTTATTCAATAACATTCCATCAATGGACCAACCGATATGGCTCTTGTCAGCATCATTTTATACCTACAATATTTAACGAAGAATCTTCTATTTCAATATTCTTAAGAAAACGAATAGTATCCTACATTTATTATATATAGTCTTTTTCTATGAGCCACAAAGTATTCTCTTGGTGCTAACTTGGATAAATGCAACAAGATGGAACGATTCAATTTGCAAGGTCCAGCGTTATCCTTGCCGAACTTGACTTTAAGTGTCAAGACTAGCGCGACCCCAGCCAGCAATGGAGTAACTCTCTACTAGACTGTAGGAAGTTGTGCTCCTTCACAGCAAAAAATATTGGTACTATTGATTACGTGTACGAACTTTAGGACAAGTGTCTGACATTGCCTGAATCGTTGCGAACCGGACATGTCCAAACGTATTTGGCTAAGGGTCTTCGTATGCGTTTAGGGCGGTACAGCCAGATTTACGATAGCCCACAAATCATCGATAGCAAAGCTTATCGATTATTCGTTCGTTCTTCAAAGCTTATTATGAACGTGCACCGAACTGAGGCGCCAGTCTTCTTGATAGACGGCCAAACGCGACCAGACCTTCTGGAGAAGCAGAAAAACCGCCAGCCGTGTCGAAGAACTTGTGTGAACTTTACGTATACCTGGGTATATTAAATTTCTTTGAAGTGCACCTTGGCTATTGTTTTGGAAGAGGTGTATACTACCCGACCAGTGTACTCGTAAAAAGCCGTGTTAATTCTTTAGGAAGTGAGTGTTCTGATAATGGTTTCGTTTAGAAGTGTTTATTCGCGTTAATCCGCTCTAACCCTATATAGTTAAACGACAATAGTATAAAACGAGCCGTATCGTTCTCGGAGATTAATAGTGACCCGTCCTGATGGTTTGGCCATGAAACAAAAGTTGCGTCAAAAAAGAATTCGCAATCAATTTGAAGAGCACATGATTGAAACAGAAAGGGAACCTTCCAGGCGCCAAAAATGGGGGTGTTTTGGTTTCGGTTTGTATATTACTGTACACTGAAGATGCAGAGATACAAGCAAGTGATCAACACACTACACAGTAAACAGTTGTCAATACACATTCATCACAGCACATTAGAAAATATGGCTTGGTGTCACTTATTGGTGTTTTGGTATCTACTCTAAGTTACATGAAAAGTGAAAAATCGGACCATGTTAATGCGCATGTAAATGGAGTAGGCACAGCAGCGGGACAATTCTATCGACAGACCAAACGATCTTTTTCTTTTCTGTCGGACGCAGCTAGGACAAGTGCGTCCTAGTAGGATATCTTTGTCAGCATGAACCGGAAAGTATATACAATAGCTTCGGGTTAGGAGATTATCTTTGAGAGACCGTATCGTCTCTTAACAAGGCCAATGGAGTGGGGTTCGGTCGCTTGCAGCACTTTTTGCACAAAGGAATAACTGTGAAATAGTTATAACTGTCCTATTCTTCTTCAACGCGCTGAATAGAATCATATGTATTCCCATTTTGCGCATCGGTGCGCTCACAATCAGTAGTGTATGATGTATAGCATTTGTGCCTTATTATGCTATACTGGTAGCGCATTTATATGCGTACGATTTGCTAAAATATGTGGAACCAAGTTCATGCTCTCTGGACAAAAAAAATCATGATCATCAGCGACGCTGATGTGCTTACGACGGTAAGACCAAGTCTCTAGCTGTTTTAATTGAGAACTTACTGGAGAAAGCCCGCATTTTTGAGGGACGGTCTTAAATTGAATTGCAGAAAACAGTTCTCATACAGAAGAAGCCATGCAGAATGAAATAAACAAGTAAAACAAAGCTGCAAATGATCATATGTCGTCATTGTTTTTGTCCACCATGTGCTAAAATAGACGTATTTGAATGGCTGTATTGTTAAAGGAACTGTAAAATTAAGGGGTGACAAATAGAATTATTAAGACTGTTAGCGTCGCTTTAGTAATACTATCCCTATTAATATTTTTATTATAGCGCATGTAGTGAAAGTTACGTATACGTAACTGTTGATTGCGTAGCGTCAGTCTTTTGCATAGAATGTTCCAACATAAATCATTCAACCACGCTTTTACAGAGAACCTAATTCTATAAAGGGTTAATTTACTTACCTAAGAAAGGGAGCGTGGCGGCAGCCGCAAATGATGGAACATGTACGAAAACGTGGCACCATATAGACCCTAAACTAAGAAGCCATCGCTGCAGGCTCGCGTAGGTTTCGTTACTGGTCCCCGCCGCCACGAGCAGCCGCTTCCCAGGCCCATGAAAACATTTTCATTTACAATCGCTAAGTCCTACTAGGTCTTGTTCGAGAGCCTAGGCCTGACGGCTACGCCAGCAAATGACTCTATTCAATTTTAACTGCATCTTATTACACTATTGAGCACACGGCCAATAGCACTAGTTACATAACGGCACAAGTAGGCCCGTTCTTCTAAACTGTATAAGCCTGATCTGGCACATATCAGAAAGGTACCGAGAGTGCCTGTTGAAATTGATAGCGGCGAAAGACACCCCAATTGACGCTCATATAATTTCCACCCTGATGCTCTATTTGACACTTCGAACTTTTATGTATAAAATTTAAGTCAGTGCTCGCTTCTTTGAAGTTATACAGATTACCGAAGATTTAATTATAGAAATAAACCTAATTAATGAATTTTCAATCCTTGGGAAATATTTTAAATGGCGGCTAATAATTATCGATGACCCTGCTTCAAACACACAGTGCATACCAAATTTTACGGCCCTTTATGATTACCCTTTTCTTAAGGAATTCTTTAGCAGCAAATAACATGAACTTGAATAAAGCGTGAACAAAGAGTAACAAGTAACAGTCTTAGTTCGGGTTGGTAAAAGGTAAGTATAGCATTAAAGATGACTGTGAATGATCGTTCATAGAGGGACTTTTAGGGCTCAAATTAGAAATTTGCCGCAGGTCTCGATTCTCCCAAAATGGAGTAAATATATAAGGCCCGCTCAAAAGCTTTGATACAATAAAATGCAGGTATATCGATGCATCCGAGACTTCACCAAGTTTCGGAAATAGTGGGGAGCCATTTTTTGGCCTGCGTTCCTGGTTAACCCAATCATAAACGGTTCATTTTACTATGATATAGACCACAACTCTGATCGAACACAGCAGGGCAGAAAGAAACGCTATCAAGTTTCAGTCCTAAGGGTCGTGAGCGCTAGTAAAGACAAGGCTTTTATTACAATAAAACACAGCAGTGACGGCTTAGGACATCATGAGAGAAAATTGGCATTTGGGTAAAAGAGTGCATAAAGACATAAGTTAATGTTTAATAATCATAGTATTGTACACAGTACAATATATAAGTGCTAGTAGTAAGTCTTCCTCGTAGAATATATTCCGGCTAGACCTAGCGAACACTTACATACTGACATTAACTCAATGTATATTCGTGTTTGCCTCTGTAGCTTCGTGCGTAAAAGCCACATATTTGTATGAGTCATTAGATAAAAACTGTCAAACTATTCAACGAACAATTTAGATTATTCTTAGCAGCTTCATGGTGTACTAATTTTTCACCTTTGGCCTATGCTTGGTGCCTTGGGCTTTCAGAGGCAATCCAGAACTCTGGTGTGAAAATTTCGATCGCGAAGAAAGTAAACAATGAGGCCGAGGCAAGTGACGCTGTTCTGGAGCTGTCTTCGCTGGGCCGATTAAAGCCGGAAAAGATCGAAAAGATTGTACTCAATGTTAACCGGCCGAGCTTGGCTAAGACAGTGCTATCTGGAATGATCAGGGAAGTCAAGAGCTTCAAGAACCTCAACACCCAGTTCATCCTCGCCAATCCGGTAAGTCGATCCCTTGTATCCTGCGCATCACGCAGACGACTACAATGCCACCAGGTAACATCAACAACGAAGTGAGCGAGACCCCACTTGCCTAAAAAATCTTAGAGCGTTGTTTTTTTACCATTAAAAAACAACGCTCTAAGGTTAATAAAAAAGTTCTTCCTGCTTTCGTCCGTCGGTCCAGTTCTCTCATTTTGACTCAACAGGCTAGCAGAGAGATCTGCCACTGCTTCGCCCAATATTTGCCCCCTACCCGTTCGGTAATCCGTCCGTTCGTCTGTCGAATCTGCCCAATTTCATCGGTTGAACTTTGAGCATCCGTTAAACCACGTCGACTGCGGCCCAGACCCATCGCTTTCTGCGACCATTGGGACAGTCCAGAGATGTGGGTCCTAAGAAAAAAGCAGCTGACGATGGACGAACGGCCGACCATCCAGCTAGACAACTAGCGGCACACGAAGAGGGCGACATCGAAAGGAACTCTAAAATATGTTTATGATGAGAAAAAGGCGGTTTTAGAGTCGGGAAGAGACGTTTTTATCTTAAAGACGACAAGCATTACTGGTGATTGAGTACTGGTTTCGTTTTTTTTTTATAAACACGAACTCATTATGACCCTTACCGCTTTCAGCGGCGTTAAATTTCTACATCGCTGCTTGACTGGTAACGTTGATCTTTGCACGTAACCCCTGAGTTGTGGTAAAAAAAGAGTCGTAACGACGGCTTCTCTATTCTAAACCAGACTCCCAGGGCACGTTGTAGGTCGGACTGGAACTAGAGTCAGTGGCTTCCTTCCTGTTATTCAAACGGGTGACCTCTCCTCCCTACTTGCCTCTCCTCGCCCATTGTACGTAGAAAGGAGACGCAAAGAATAGATATGCTATTGCTAACTCTGCTTGTGCGTATCAATTCATAGGTCTCGGACGATTTCTGGCAGTACATCCGATTCCGCGATGCCGGGAGCAGCCTCAACGTGACCGCCTTTCGGCTCGTCGACTCTGAGCTGCCGCATGTCACGCGCTTCCACAAACAGATGATGCAGCTGTCATCGCACCGGTGAGTATGGCGCTCAACTGGATGCGGTCGAGAATGCGAGAATAGCGTAACACAAAGGTATAATGGTACATATATTATGTGTACGAACGGCGAGAGAGCTTGGATGGCAGATGAATAACTATGAAGGTGTTAGCCATAGGTAGATATTGGAACATTAGTAAGTTTCAGTCTTGCATGTCTAATTTATGGGACGTCAAGTTTTCTTAAATTGTAATACATTCACTGGATTTTGAAAAGAAATAAAACCAAATTGCGCATAGTCATTACAATGACGGTTGGATAAAGACAAGAAATTTGGGGCTACCTTTTTTTTGACAAGACTAATCGAAAATCCTTTTTATAGAAACGGTATTTTTTACCCTGCTATAAAGACCGACAAAATTTTGCATGTATTTAGAGAACAAGATGGTTTGGTAGCTTCGCGAAAGAGATTCTTGAAAGGAACTTCCCTAGCTGCTCATATTACTTACCCACCTCAGTCGTCTACGAGGATTTGAGAGTATTGGAAAATTGAGCTGATATAAACCGACTGAAGAAGAAGCGTTCTCTAGAGACGTTCTAAGGGCGCTGTTTATATCTTGTTCCGGGCGGAACCGGAAACACGATGGGTGGTGCAGAATTTATCCCTTAAAACTGACTTTTCTGATTGGTTGGAAACCGTTACTTGATTTGCCGTCGTTTATAACCAGCTAGGCTAGAGGGCCTGTCACTAGCCACAAGTGTCGTGGGAGAAAGGATTCGAATGTGGTCTGTCCGTACTTTTTCGGTAAATGCAAGTGGCTAGTTGCCCCAAAACTGTAGCAAGCCATTGCAAAACAAAGAAAAAACACTTCTGCCTATGCGAACTAGAAGGCATTTTTTGCCGTGACGTCGAAAAAGGACGCTGCGATACTGAATTTCTGCTAGCCGCATTTCCTTATAGCCGATTATATGCATATAGTGTTCATTTGTTGTATTTGTTCCTGTCATTAAAATTGCAGATCCCTATTTCACAACCAAGGCACTCAGTCATACTTATTTCTGGACGCAGTTACTGCGCTGCTTACTGGCTTCGACCGTGTCCTCAAGGACAATCCTCGCCTTCTCGACCGCAACCTCCGTCACCATCCCGGCTCTGTCTACTTTAATGGCACGAAGGGACTCGACTGTATGGACCAGTCGCGTTTTTTCGAGTATGGTGACATTCTGGCAGCGTTTATAAAGCAAATTAAGATCCCACAGGGACAATCAGGTCCTGTCGAGTTCCATGACAACGGTGAACGTGTACAACCTACTATCACAGTAATCCAAGGCTCCCACAAGGGCCACGTTCGTCTGGGTACATGGACCGCTAAAAAAGGACTCATGCTTGCTGACAAGCCTGAAGCACTCCCTCAGATTAAGGCACCCGGAGCTATTACTCCAGCTAAGGAGCTCAGCGTCGGTAGTGTCTTGGTGAGCTAATGATTGTGTTTACGCTATAATGTAGTTTACTGATATACTGACCGATATATTGATAGAAACATTTTGTGTAGCATACAGGGAAAAAAAACGAACCAATCGATACAAGCACTTAGGAATTCAATGTAGTAGGTTAGCTTAAATTTTTTATCAGTCAATAACATCATCGTTTCCACCGCGATTAAACTGTCAAGTATCACAGTGCGTGTAATATTCTCTAGATTTTCGAACGTTTCAGACGTGTTGGAATCATCTTTTTACGATCCTTGCAAAGATCGCGGAAAGAATAAGCTTATCGCAATGAAACTCAATATAAAGATCGATGCAAATAAGCAGGGCACGAGACAAAGAGAAGCAAAATCAGACAGAAGAAATCGTGACGAAAAGCTGGTGGAAGCGAACCGTGACTTGCCCGAGTGACTTGTCGATTCATCTATGAACTGCTCAAAGGAGATGGCGAGAGGCAAGCAGACTTACTCTGCGAGAAGACTAGTTGCTGTGAGCGTTTCTAATGGTACAAGCTAACAACCCGCCGCCTCAACTAAGGCAACAATGCGCTGCAGGAAGCCGATTTAGGTTATTTAACGGTTCCTTGCATATTCAAGTTGGACCTGAAAGACAGAGCAGTAAACTAATGTAGCCTGCGTGCTTTTTCGCTTGCCCGTTTCGACTCTCATCTCGGCCGGTCGGCCGCGCCAAACATACGCATACATTTATACCGCTAGTACCAGCAGAGCGCAACGTATTGATGGGAACAGGGGCACAAAATCGAGAGCCATTCTTATGCATCTGCCTTCCAGCTGCCGAGGCCTCGTCCCCGGAATCGGCCAGCGCTAGACAGAGAGGGGCAACACACCCGCTGGTAAAGCGATTCATAGCCCCACTCTAAAAAATCGCACAAGCCTAACAGATTACCTAGAATCTTAATGTGTTTCACGCTATAACAGTGGGAGTAGAATATGAGTAAAATCTGTCACATGGAATCGATGTTGTGTTGCGAATTTTGTTCATTTGTATTGATCACGCACTAGAGCATCCGGCCGCCCAGGTAAAACAGATGCCACAAGTTACTGTTTCTACGTCATAGCATCAGAGCTGCTGCTATCAATGTTTCCATCCTTGCACCCCAGATATGAGTCATATTTTTAATGTGTTTGGGACAGCTAAGCAGATAGTACAACATTTTTTTCCTATGTTTGGGAAGAAGAGACGGGTCATAGGCAACCTTACGGTTTGTCTTGCTAGATTTTTGTTATTACTCCAAGTCAGCGACTGACCGATAAGCCCAGTGTCTCGTGCGTGCTACAAGGTTGCACAGCACGCTAAGCATTGCATACGTGGGTGGGGAGTAATGCAGGACGAAAGAGGCCAGGGCAATAGAAGGTATCTAGCAATTTGTTGCAGCTGCTGCTGCATCATGAGATAGCTGGTTGGTTGTTTAGGCGTCGTTTGAGGTACGGTAATGGGGGATGGGCTACTTGATTGTACCGAGCTATATAAGAAAGGGAAAGGCCAGGTTGTTTGAGGGATTCGAGGCTGGAGGATTGCCGCAGGGCTCCTGCAGGCAACGGCCTTCTCTGGATCCCTCTGTCGCAACTTAATCAAGTATCGCCCTGTCATCGCCCTTTTTCGGCCGGCCGAGAAACTTCGAACTATCTGCTCGCCTGGGTTGCATTCTTCCGTACAAGTAATCTAACGGGATGGTTAAGGAAAGGTTTACTGCGCCGAAGAAGTGCGCGGCCAGCTCACAAACAGTGCTAGTATTTACCACGTGTATGTCTTTCCTGTCTTTGTTTATTCTGTGTTTTGTTCTTCTACTTCGTTTTTATTTAGAATTCGCCGTACCTCATACAGAGACAAACAGACGGCGAATTCTCTGGCTTCGTGCCCGATTTTCTTGAGGCTCTATCCAACGTCGTCCCCTTCGCATACAAGATCCAGGTCGTACGTCAACGCGATTATGGACGCCGATCTGAAAATGGAACTTGGAGTGGACTCATGGCTGAGGTGATCAACAAGGTAAGTAAACCGGTATTTCCAAAACCTTATTTTACCAAAGGTAGAGGTATGCTTCACACATATATTCTTTTGTCAAACTTTACAAAAAAAAAAATTCGGCTATTTAAAGATGCCTACTCATGATAATTTTATGTGAAGTAAACTAGCAAGCTGAGACAGAAAAAATCTTCAAGCTTCAGTATACGCGTAACGGCTTACCTATCTACTATATGTCGTACAGCAATTTGCATCCAACCCCGGATATTTTCCAGCATTTGAAATTTTTGATGGGGCGGGGCACCAGAGCGGTTACGTAAAGGAAAGGCTTTCAAAGCGATTTGCGAAGAACTCGAACGAACTGGCTGAGCATGAAGATGAATGAACAATATACATTTTCTTCTCTAAATTGATGTACAAACACTACCAAATAAAGAAATCAGCTATTATTTTGTCGCTTTCATATATCATCTAGCTAGGCAAATTCCTTGCCTAGGTTTTGATTTGCAAAGCTCAATAACGTCAGTTTGTGTGCCGTGTCAAATACTTCGCGGGTGAAACGCCGCATGTAGGTCTATTAGGTGTTTGTCAAGCAAAAGACCCGTTTATACCAGTACTTGCAGCTGTGCTGCGCTGCCCAATATATGCGCAAAACGTACCACTTTAAAGAACAGCTGGTAATTTGTCAATAATCTTTGAGACAGCGCAAACATCCGTCTATTACGGAAGAGCTAAAATCAAGATTTGTACATTGCAATTGCAAGAATTTGAACAGCTTCGAATAATAATATCGCTATGAATAACCCGGAAACAACGAGCCCTATCGTGGCAACTGTGGTCCATATTTTGTAGGTATTCGCGAACTTTCAAAAGAGTTTACTTCGATTCGACCATAGATCGGGTTAGCTTATCATGTAGGAGTACACAGTCGCCCCGTACGTTACATGCACCTCTAGAACCCGCCTTGACGAGTGATGCCTCTGCTGATCTAAACAGCAAGGTTTGCAGCCACCGTTGCCGTGTATTTCACGGACAGAACTCATATTTCAAGGAGAAATATCGCCGTAATCTGTTTGAGTCAACGCGTCCGTTTGCAACGGCCGCTTTTGCTACGTGCCACGTTCCGCCTGTAGAGGGCATGTTGAAAGAATGTTGACTTGAGTGCTCGCAAGCTGCAGATGAGCTGCATCTTCTCAGGCAAATGCGAGAAAGGGGCCTCTGGATACGGCGTGCTAAAAAAGGTTAAGTAACGGGAAAGATACGCGAGGTGCACTTCGAGTTGTCCCAAGCCGACTCCAGAGCTGGATTCTGAAATGGTAGATGGCCTACTTTCAAAATATGTCTGCAGACAATGAAATTGGCAAAACATACCCACGGACTAACAGTATACACTAACTCCGCGTCAGCCAAAAACGTTGTGACCGCTGTTGCGGCCCTGGCCGCTCTCTGTACAGGCACAGGATCTCTCGCCTTGTTTTCTTAGTCCACAGAAAAGTAGCATCGTCTAATTCAATTCAGCCTAACAAAATTCACTATACATACAAAACGACTGCAGAGCTCGTACCCATATGCATCTATTATGTTCCACTAATTGATTTTTACATATTTCCACGATTTAGGCCGGAAACGTCATTATTCGGATTTGTTTTAATAAAAATAAATACCCTTTGTTTCACACAACATATACATACAAAATTGAAACTGTAATCTAAAAAATCTCGGAGGCTTAATAATTTATGTCAAATATGTCTTCAACATATATATAATAAAATGACTCTTAAAAAAGTAACTGAACTTAAACAAGAAACCTGACGGGAGTACAATACTGGTTTCCGTTTACGTCCTATTTAATTGTATTAGCGTCTCGTCCCACATACGAATATTAACGGTATAAATAACGCACAGTCAATTCCTATCGTCTAAGAAACACGCACGAAAATATAGCATACCCACCATGTCCAGTCAGAGAAGATAGTAGTCAATAACTACTCATCATCTACGTGGCTACATGATGTTGAATGCGTTAATTTTGTTCCCGACTTGGGCCAGACGTATTCTACGCTTGCTACGACGCTGGTCACTAGCCACGGTAGCCTTTAGTAGCAGAATGCGTTCGTATGGGACGACGTATTGTGTATTACTGGGGACGAGGCTCCCAGTGCAGAACGCGGAGCAAGGTGCAACAGCAACGATACGGTGAGCTAGCATCCGGTGCTGAGCAAGACAGTCCTCGAAAGCTTGTGGCTCCGAGTTCTTTCGCGGCTTCATCAGCTAACCAAGAGCAAATCCTACGAAGTTGACAAGCAGGCTGTTTGCTATGTGCTGCTAGGACGCTGGCCCGGTAGTGGCTGTATCCAGGGCAACAGATATTCGTTTCCCATAACGTCAGGTGGCGGCGGTGGTGGGCCAGCCTGGGTGGGTCGTACAACCAGCCCTTCCTGCCTCAGCTGAAGCTCAATCCGTAGTGGGTACTCGTGCATCCTGGTTGCTGGCCTGTTGCTTGCATTGCTTGGGCCTGAGCCTAAAGCTGCTTTCTTGCCCTTTAGAACGGCTTTTGCGTTTTTGTCTTGTGTACTTTACTCTCGTCTTCGTTGCTCCATTGTCGTGCGTACTCGACGGCACTCGCCTACCAGCTCTGTTCCGCTTATCCGATCCAGCGTTGGCCAGACAGCAAGCTCCTACCCAACTTGGCGTCGCTGGCGTAGTAATAAACTGCAAAGAGAACTAGTATCAGTAGTATTGAAGCTATAGCTATTCGTTTGCCGTCGACCTTTGCCCAAAGTAGTGTACTTCTTGTGGGTCGCTTGAGGATATACTGCTATCGAGGCTTTGACCCCTTTTCCCTTCTCTGTTATCGTAGCTAGTGCAAGGAGCCCAAGACTTCCGGCTGCAGTGAAACTCGAAAGTGTCGCAAACGATGATTGCAGACCAACCCGCCAAAATCAAAAGTAACCAATTGACTGTCGTACCAGGTGTGACTACGTACGAAAACCACAGCACGGCCTCTGTCAAACATTAGCTATAGGGTAAATACGTTTTCATGGCACTACTGTTGCTGCTACCCCCTGCAGTGTCATCAAGACAGCTCAAGGATTCGAAGAGCGAACACGACACAACTGTGCCTGGTACGACTACGCCAGCCAACCAGGACGAAAGCGTGCTAAGGACGACATTCAGCCATCCTTTAAGAAGATAGTAGAAAAGTAATTTCAATCTCCGAACTGCTAAAGCTATAAGAAACTGCATCGCCAGAAGGCATCGATTGTCTTAAATGTGTATTTTTCACTGTGTGCAATCACTTTCAATGGATCGTCCGCAGATGTAGCAGTAACGATCAACTTTGAACGCAAAACGAATGTTGGCAGTATCGAATAGATAGATGAGCGCCCCATAAAGGCTTATGATTTCTCACACTTGACAACGTTAAAGGGCATAATTTATTTATTTTTTTTTACTTATACAACTACGGTTTTGTTTGGTAATCGTTATAAATACATACGTCTAATTCATGAAAATCGAATTCATGAAAATCTCTAAAATGGAATAAAGAACATACCCCTACACTAACACTGAGAATTTTTTAACTACTGATTTGCTTGTCTCATGGCGTATATTAATAAAACAAAGAAGCTTGATACATCAATAACGGTATTTTTCGTAAAGTCATCGAACTGCTAAATTTTATTTTGTTATTTAATTTCTATCTGATGATTTGCAGAAGGTAGAAATTGCCGTATCTGACATGGCATTAACAGCGGAACGTCAAGAAGCCGTCGAGTGTACCCAACCTTTCTTCGTTGATGACCTAGCCGTTGTAATGGGCCGAACCACCCCCGCAGGTATATTATGCTGCGATTTGTAAGCTGAATGGATAAGGCGATACAAAGCATTTCTTTAATTTTTCACCAGTCTATCAGTATTATGTTCGATGTAATTTCTCCGAATATGTTCAACAGAGACAATTCATCTATGCTTCAACCTAGTACGTCTGATATATTGTATATATATAGCATGCCGAAGTCAGATATTAGCGCACCTTATACGCCATAGCTAACGAAGTTCCGTAACAAAGATAGTGGCATAATGAATAATAAGTTGAAGTCTCGTTACAACAGAATGGGAACTTAATAGCCTTTGCATGTCATCTAACAGCTTGCTAACTAAGAGAAAATGTTGTAGTACAGGGTAGCGAATCTTGAATATGACTCTTGTCCAACCGCCCCTGTTAAAACTTCATTACTTTAACTTTCTACGCAACTAATGCAGAAGGGGTGTGCATGCCACATGCATGTGTCGGAAACTACGATTGAACAAATAAGAAATATTCTAAATACTAAGCAATCTCTTTTCATAAGCTCTACGGCAATTTTCATACGCATTCGCTACAAACTTTGCTATTTAACTTTGCTCACAGGGCTGAACAAGAGAGGAACTAGGTTTAGGAAAGAAAAAAGAGAAGTTTGTATGGTCTGAATTTATAAGTAAACTACGTGTTTTATTGTTATTTGACGATTTCTAGAAATCGGATAATATTCAAAATCCACTTGTTCACACTGTTTTTTTCCAGCTTTTGAACGCTTCCTGACTCAACTCTATCGTTATCTACTAGGGGGAATAAACATACTAACAAGCGTGTATCGCTAGAGACAAAAAGCTCCATGCGGCTCTATAGGTTTTACACAGTCATTTCGCATAGCCTGAAACCATATTTTTTGGATTTTCCGCTTTGCACCTGTTGTTGTAGGCCGGCCATCGCTATCCTTCTTCTTTGTACGGGTCTTCTCCTGGCAACTGTGGGCTTGCGTCGCGGCTATACTCGCAGTCTTTATTATCTTCTCATATATACTGAATCACCTCGCTCAGTCTCGGCAAAGGAACAGTTCGGAAAAAAATCGACTTCTATGTCTCGTCTGGTTTACACTAGCCTCGGTGTTCGCCCGTTCGCAAGGACCCCATGTCAAGTGAGTCTGTTGAAAGCTTGTTTTCCTTCACTATGATAAATTCAGACTAATGATTAGTTCGGGTTTTGTATCGAATTTAAAATCGCAAACTGCACTCCGCAATTCATACTGTTGTAATCATCTGTCAGAACATTGGTTTTTATAGCTACAGTAATAATAGGCATATTAACGTCTCGCTTGTGCATTCAAAGCCGTTCGATTCATTTAGAAGCTAATTAATTTCGTTACAGCACGCAACTGCCAAGGAAAATTGAAGTAGGTAATAACTGTTAGCGGGGTTGCCGTTTCGAACGAGTCGTTCGGAGCGATGTCCGTCTTTTTTTTTGGTTTGCGTCAGCCCCTTCCGCCCTCATAGGCGTTGCTTACGTCTGCCAAGATTTTAATGATTTCGGTTGACAGAGACGCAAAAGGTTATCCAGATAGATAACGTGATCAATGAAATCAAAAAAAAAAAAACATGAAAAAAAAGATTTTAAACGGGCTTCTCGAAAGGCTAATCAAAAAGCCGTCCAGACTTTTCATAAGCAGACAAAATAATTTTAATAAACCCTAGCATGGAGTTGCCCTGAAGTTGTCGTGAGTCGACAGCCATCAAACTTATTCTAAACCGCATAGTTTTTCCAGAACCATGAACAGGCAAGGTATTTTCGGATCATTAAATCTTAAGGGATATGATGAGAGACTATATCCGAAAGGCAACGTCTTACAGAACTATCGACAGGCCCTATACTGTGGATTAAAACGGGCCATTTTCACTTTATTTACCTTATTACTTTTTGCTAGTATTTAGATCGGTCTCAAATATTTACGGAGCATCGTCCCTTTTATCTCAAAATACGACTCTGCCATTCATACAAATGGGTCAATAACGTAACAGCTTCACTCGGTATGTCACGTACAAATAACATTGATCTTAATGAGCGATCATCAGCTTCGTCACCAATACTACATCGCGTTTTTCTTTGTTAGCTCATAACTTTTCAACTTGTCGACGGTGCTGTACGTCTAAGCTCAAACTCATTGATATTTGCTACTTAATTCTTGTTCATTTATCTATTTAATAAAATACTGCTTGTTTCGTATACAAAATATCGCGGCTCTTTGCATCGTATCGCCGTGCCTTTGTCCCGTTTTGCACTTAGCTTGCTGTATCGTTCATGTTTCCCACGCCCTTCCTGCGTTTTTTGTCAAGGACAAAGGGGAGACAACAGTACTCTCACTGTCTTTTTTGCATTTTGCTCCTGTTCGGCAACGAAACTCACACGGTTCAAGTAGAGACAGTCGTCGAAGGCCTTTAGAAACCCTGAAGTCAGTCGGAAAGGCAAAATAGGAAGATGACTAAGATCCACACGCCCGATAGTCGCGCTGACGACTCACAGGATCAGCGGAATAGCCTTTTCCTGCCAGGGTCGATCACAGTAGAGACGAGGAAAACAGGCCCACTTAGTTTCTTATAAAGTGAGCGCATTTTCGCTAACGAAGAAGCAAAGTGAGACGGGTTTGCGTTTCCCAATCGTACTGTGATGTCATCTTGATTTTTAGCGCTATACCCAGCGGCCCCCAGGCTTACCCAGCTTCCATGCGAATCAAACACAGACGGCGGAGGAAGTCCCCTTACGCTAATAGCTGTTGTTTTCTCTGTTGGTCGTAAAATTTTTGCCATTACCGCTCTTCTTTCTTGCAAAAAATCCTGTTTGCTTACGAAATTAGAATACGCGTCGTGTACTAATCGTCTGTCAAAACGGTCCAACAAATGTGCAAACGTGTCCGGGCAGAAGTAATTGTCATTGTCCGGGAACAGCTTAATTCAGGGTTACGCCATTCCAGCGGAAGGTCAGCCTTCATGTTGTCAAATGACAGTGGTCATGACGGTTACTGCATTATTGATGCTGTTGGCGTGATGATGATCATGATGTTGATAATGATATTTTGAATCAATCGGAGGCAATGGTGACTACGACCTTTTTTGCCTGAATGTGTGTATAGATGGCCTCGTGAACACTGTCATATCGTAAATTATTTATGATGTAAGCCGCTTCGAAGGCTGCTGCATTGCCCACTTGGAAATAATGGGGTGCTGCGAAGATATGCCCTAATTGTATATATCTTTGTTAATTCATTTAAATGTTGACCATGATGGAGAAAATATGGACGACGTGCACGAACTTCTAAAAATGCATCACTGCAGGCATGATTATGATTGTTAGCACAACTTACCACTAGCAGGCAGCTGTAAGTCACTAGCTGGCTCAGCTTTGAATTTAATATTGCGTGCACTGGAAACTGCTGTTGGGAGTTAGGCGCTGCAGCACATTGTACTGCATAGCGCGCATCAGCAGCCGAACACTTATAGACGATCACCCAGCTTTTCCTACGTTGGTAGAGCCTAGGGACGCGTAGTAGTTGAGGCAACGAAACATTGCTACCCATAACGGTACCATCGTGCTCTACCCCTGCCGGATTTGATCTGCAATGCAGATTACCAGTGTATGCCTGTTCCCTCCCGATCCACTGCCCCCCGATCCCTGCGTCTTCAGCCTAGTCCCTTTTGACATGAGGCCCTCTGCCCTCAGGCCGGTGGTCTTTTATCTATGTGTTGGTCACGGGGCAGAGTACTCGGTAAGCTATTATTGACAAACAGCACGTAGGCAAATGGGGGAAACAGACTGGAGTAGGCTGAGAGGACCAATGACAACAGTGACACAAATGTGCAAGAAGCTATTTTCCGGGCTCCCTTCGCATGAAAAAAATTTATAATGAGCGCAGTATGTCATTTGAAAACTCCCTAGTTGTTGTGGGGGCATACTAAATGGCAGGGAACGAGAGCACCGAAATAAGGTCCGCACACGGTTTAAACAGCATTAAAAAGTTGGTTATGTTGTTAATCTCAATCAGTTATCGTTATGATGATCGTCTTCACGGAAAAAGTCAGAGTATGCATAGTTATCCACTAATTTAATAAACAGGTTTGTGGGTGAAAGGAGAGCTCAATCAATGAAGCAGCCCGTATTGGAGTTTGTCAGCTTCCTGGGCCACCGAAGATAAACATCCTTTTCAATATTTTAAAGACCAGTTAGATAGATAGAAGTCTACTTCCAAGTTCGGCTTTAACTTTATGTCAGTCGTGATTATCCATGGCATTTTATAGTTGTTATGCGTATGTTGGATATTCGACAGAGGATATTCTGTGGAAGAGGGCCAGGACATAAAGCAGTATGAGTATTCTCTGTTATAATTATTTACAAGGCACCTATCTATACGAATGTATTCGATTGATGAACGTAGCGGGTCACAGCGTCATTGGTGCACCGTAGTATAAGAGAAAAAAGCCCATTCTGTGCTTCTGCTTGATACGATTATTGGTCCGTCGGACGCTGCACATGAAAGATTTACTACTGCATTACCTTGTCGCTTCGATAAAGCGATCTGAGAGTTGCAACGGTAAATGGACCGTTTTGAACATACTGAAATGTCAAACCTTTTTCATTGTCGTCAGAAACGCCGAAAAAAATGTATCGGACGGGATTACTTGGTCAACCTGCCTTCTTATGTGATCAGGCAATTTATTCTCCTCATCGCTGGAAGGGGTTCAACACTTCGGCGACAGCAATGAAATGCTTAATGGATTCTTTTTCCTGCGATCCAGATCAATCGTCTAAGGAAGAATTTTGCAAACGGCCTTTGCGTTATTTTTTTTAGCATTGTTCGAACATATTCGAGACAACCTCATTTGCTGACAATTTTTCCGTACTTATTAAATACTGTGACAGCTCTGCGAGGAAGCGCCGTCACGCGCGTCAAGCATCTACTGATCCAAACGTCTTCGAAAAATATCTTTATTGCCGGCCTCACAATTAAAATGCAGGTAGAGATGATTGTGAACACAAACGGATTTACAAGTGCATAATTTACCCCTAATGCTCTATTGGCCATATAAGTGAATATGTTATGCTATAGAACATATTATCCATCTGTTGTGTTACACATTTTTTGTCAGAACTGTTTAAATAATGGTTTTATATAAACCTATCGGCTGCCATACTGAACAGCAGTATATAACACAGCGTACTGCAACCGTATTACTAGATTTCCACATTTCTATTATAGCAAGCACCTCTGGCATATTATTATTTTTGATAACAGTAGCTGCCGTAGTAGTTACCTGGCACCCCAGTTTGTATGCACTAAATGCCATTATTATTTCAAATTTACATACACGCATATACATACACCACTGCTTGGCATTGTCATACCCTTTCTGGTCTTTGGTAACGGCTCGACGACGAAGAAATCGACATAATACTTGAACTAAAATAATAATGTTAAATATTTGTTCGCGGCGTTTGGGGCAAACTCTATCTTCGTAGGCCTTATGTACGTTTTCAGCAGCTTTCGGCTCTAGCTATACAGCTTCTTTTTTACAGAACAAAAAATTTTCCTTCATTCAAGTGTTCATGCCACCTCGGGGCTAATCGTCGAACAGCGGTTCGGTACGGCAAGAGCTGGTCGAATTCGAAAGTGTGATCTCTTCTCTGTTTTCCTTACTCGATTTCTCTATGGGACGGATGAGGGCATAAATTTCTCTGCTTTGGTTTCCCATTCCACTACATCTCGTTTTTGAACGCTTCAGCTCAGTGGGCAGATCATTGCTTGACATGAGCCCGAAAGAGCGAAGCGCCATCAACAGCGGCAGGCTGTTGAGCTGTAAACACTGTGCGTCGTCGCAATGGTACCCGTCACCAACGCTAGGCAAAGGAAGAAGGAGTACGCATCTGACGGTGACTAAAAAGAGAAGGGCAATTTCGATGAACCAATGGACATGATTGTGCTAGCAAACGCAGACAATGCTTGAGGGTAAGAAGTTGGCGGGAATAGCATGTCGTAGCGACTTGGACAGAATCTCGTCAAGTCTTGACATTCACCTATTTCTGCAGCTATAGCACGAAGTACAATTACTGCTGCACAGGAGTGAACTTGCCGTTGTTTTCATTCTATGTAACCCTGTGTTAGTATGTATGGCTCTCATATACTAAGAGCTAAAAGAGGAAAACAAAAAAAATTTCGCCGATCATGCCGTAATAGGGAAAGGAGAAATTACAAATAGACTTAGCCTACTGTTTTTAGTTATCCGTGCACCTCTTAAGCTATTGATTCTTTATGATATGCTTTCCGCAGTAACAATTTTTTTATTTGCGATCAGACTTTCACTGGAGAAACTGGCACTTGTTGGCAATCAGTTAACGACTAATTGATAAGATCAGGAATAAATATACTATATGCGCATTAAATATTTGTATTTTCCTTTTTTTTTTTGTTTATGTTTTTGACAGTTCGAAGGCTTACAGGATCCTGTTGGCATCGTGGTGGTTATTCCTGGCGGTAATGACCATCACTTACTTATCAGCGTGCATTGCGCTCCTACAGGCTGTCCTGTTTGGCAGTGGACCCGATCTCTTCAATAAAGACAAATTTTGTCGGGTAGGTCTTAACTGTTTTCTCTTTCGCCTTATCCTTTTTTGCTGTTCGTCTATAGATAACAAGGCCTTTTCTTAAAAGGCATGCATGTTGTCTCACAAGGATACGCCCTTGTGAGACAACATCTATACAAACATGTAAAGCCAAAAATCGCGTAATTAGATGTCAACTACGGAAAGTATGGAACAAATGTTATGTTTACCGTTGCGATACGCTATGTACCTCTTTGTACCAAAGAACCTAGATATACGATACTACAAAAAACAAGAGTTGTAGCGGTCATAGCTTAGAACAATATTGCCACTTAGTCGGCGAATAGTATAAACCCTATAATAGCAGAACCTAGGAAGTGCAGTATAAATAAGTCAGGTCGTCAACGTTGTGGCCCTGACCGCTTTTACTAATGGGGGCGCATGGGAAGGACTTGTCTATGAGAGATCGTGAGGCCGCCCGGTAAGTACAGAGCGTGGAGTGACAAAGTAAGAGCGAGAGAGAGGAAAAATGTGTCAAGCTCATGAAGTGACGTGGAATGTCAATTTAGGGTAATAGTTCCATAACGAGATTATATACTTCGTATCACTGGCCTAGTATCGTTGCCACTGATGCTTTTGGTGGGGTAATATCGCCCCGGAGTTGCTGCCACTAACTGTGATTTCCGCACATAAATACACAGGGTTTTCTCTGATCTCTGATGTCCTGTTCGGGTTAGGTGGTACCAGACAACAGTAGTTTTTTTTTAAGTATCTTTTTCTCATTCTTATCCGGCTTCGGCCCGTCGCGCGCTGCGGTATCGTTTCTGAGGCGAAGAGGCTACCTCATTGCTCTGTTATCATCTAACAGTTTCAGCCGCGCGCCTTCTTCAGCGCTTTTATCAAAAGCACTGAAAGTAGAACCGTTATACGCCACCATAATAACTCCTTCCAGTCTTCTAAATATAAATAGCTTACATATCCGGTAATGAATACATCCATTCGGTATGTCGTTGCCACTGTCGTTTGGACACGACCGGCTGTTTTAAGACAGTGAGGATTTCTGGCTCTGCGCATGAGAAAGGACCCTGCAAAAAGGCAGCCCTGTGCACGATTTATCAAAACCAAGCTGGAAACGCTTTTGTTGTTGAATACCATCGAGTTTACGCTATTGGTCAAAACTAAGTGTTTTGAAACAGCGCACGAATCAGTAGGGGAGCAACTAGAAAGGAGCAATAAGTTCGCTTTTCGAATCTGAGGTCACTACACCGTTGTACAGCGAATACGCTCATACGGTAATTTAGGAAATGATACGTTTGTATGATGACCGCTACCACATAAGCTTTGGTGAAGACGGATAATGCGCTTGAAAAGAAGGCTGCCTAGCAGCGCATGTTGCTATTGACGTATCCAAGTTCAAAACGGCTGGTTTAATTCTCGTAATCTCGGAGAACTAGAGCAAAGTGGCTGGCCAAGAGTGCAGGCGCTCGAATACGAAGGATATGTGTATGTATGTACAGGCGACGTACACCTGTCACAAGTGCAGAGTCAACCGTGCGACATCAGCAGTACTTCTCTAATCACCAGTCGCGTTTCGGTGTCTGTCCCTCTTCCGCTCCCTTTCTCATGTGAATGAATGACTACATAACTCAAGAAGCGACTACGTTACGGAAAGATGCCTTCATATGTGGCTTATATAAAAAAAAAAAACTGCCAGTACGTACGGGGAAAATTGGTGTGAAAAATATCTTCATCTGAAGGTGCCTGCCCTGGCGCTAATCCTTGGACTAGCAAATGGACTTATTCTACCTTCTCGTGCATGTGAATGGATCGTGCAGTGGATAGTGAAACCAAGACGACTAGTAGTTCCCTCTGTTGTTGTCATTAGGCGCCAGCAGGGCTGTTGTATGTGATGGAGGCGAGCAGGAATGAGTCCCTAATAGCGCACCAATGATAACCACGACCGGCTGGCCAGTTGGGAAACATAGTCTACCGTCTTCTTGTTCGTACGTGCTCTTTACCTCTTATCAAGCTCTACGGAAAATCCACGATCTGAATCTTTCATGTGATTCCACTGCTAGTGCACGATAAGACATCCGTCAGTCTCTGTGACCGCCTAGTAAAACGAAGGCCGTACGACCTGTTACTAATGGCGATGTGTGAGCACGCTGTAGGGAGTAAGGCAAATGGTATTTAACAAAATAAGCAGCTAAATATCGGGTCAATGTGTGACAGCAGTTTTTTTTATGTGCTTATACGAGGAGTAAAACTGCCTAGTGTCCGGCAGACTTTTCTAACTCTACAGTAATAAAGTACTTTCATCTCGTTTCATGCTCCCTTTCATTCTTTGGATCGTCATACGTCGTCATACTTACCGCCTGCTTCTCATCCCTCGTTCGACGCTTACAATGTACGGTACAATGCACATTGTCGGGGCTTTCTGTCGCTTATAACGTCACGACAGGATGCTGCTAACGGAGCCGTTGACGTCGGGTATATGCGACATGGAGCAGTCGAAAAAATGATCAAGGTAAGAAAGGCATAGAACGGGCCCAAAGGCTCGATCTCTCCCACTTTTTCTGCCCTTATACCCCTGTCTTAACATCTTACGACATCAGTTGATGTGAAGCAACAGCTGAAGAAAAAAGCAGGCCTCGTCTTCGCATGTTACGTGGTTCTCTACCGATTCCGAATATGTCAGGTGTCGGTCTCGGGATTCTTCTAACGTACTGCATATAGGAGATTACGCTCTTCTATATACGATGATACGATCGTACGAATATTAGAGTATACTCTAACACAGTGATACGTACACGAGGTAAATAAAGATACATATGCTCTACTACACTATTTAAGCAAGCCTCATGGTGTTCCCTGTCGTTCTCCTTGAGACAGATCAACGTGCACTTACGAAGGGGAGAATGAACAAGCGCGAGTCGCAGGCGGACAAACTTCCAAAGTGTACATATAGTGCTTTTCTTTACCTACGCCCACCACATAGGAAGCCCAGGATGAATCCTTGTGAGACGGGCCCATAGAGAATGTTGTTTCTGATGCTGCCGAAACCAAACGGATAGATAGACGCAAAATTCTCATTCAACATGCTTACAACTCGCTAACTTAACCTCCGGTCATATACGATGAGGGCAATTTTCTGTTGACTGAATAGGTTTGGCGCATAACAGAGGTAGGTAACGATCGCTCCTTAGAAGCAGACGGCGATTACGACACAAGGCAAGTTTTGCTAACTCCGTGTGTCCATCTCTTTTTCCCCATTTCCTTTCTTTCACTCTTCCCTGATCTGTCCTGTTTGTATGTTTGTACGATTTCACCCAGAATCAAGCGGAAACGCAGCTTTCATTTTACGCACAGCTGTTGAATAACTCTCGGATCCGCATTGTTTCCGGCATTGCTGAAGGAATGCGTCACGTGGGACCTAACTATGCTTTCCTCGGTAAGCGAAGTAGATAGAGAATAAACTAGAACGCTGGTATTATAACCCAACAATACACACAATAATAATGGCCATGCTCAGGGGCTGCGCGTTTATCAGAGGTTTCAGCATCCAAAGCCGAACTGGTTGAAGTTATTCTATCCGCTAATCTTCTGGGTCTGTAACGGAGGTCACAACAGCTTCAATTGAGTCTCTCTTCATAAGGCAGTGAAATACTTCTAAGACGTTTTATCACTGTCTGTTTCCAAGTATTAGCAGATACTCCCTATAAGAACAGCTCCAGCGCGCAATCAGTTGAGAAATGCATACTGTGACATGCTTGCTATGACGTTGAATCGAAGCAAGTATGCCTTCTTAGGAAGATCTGGATTCAGATGAAAAAAATGCTATGAGTACAAACGGAAAAATAGGTGGTGAGCAAAACACAGCAACGGTTATCGCCAGTCAAAAACGTTAAACCAGGCCCGTTTTAGGGCGGTAAGGTTCGAGCGCTCAATACGATGTTGTATGGGTACTTAGCTTGACGTTGCTATTTCTGTCATTTACAACGTTAGCGATTGTGCCGTTCAACAGGACTCAAATCGCAGGTGGATTCGTACATCGGACGCGATTGCGGTATAAAGTCGTATACGCTCATTCCACAGTTCGCCCAATATGCTCTGGTTATGCCCAAGATGTCACCGTACAGGGATATGTTCAACCAGGGCATTGAGAAGCTTCGCGAGTCTGGTACGTAATTACGCGTCTCATTTTACTAATGCATTTTATTGAAAGTTACATTGACTAATAGGCTCTCAATAAAATAATAGTTTAGGGTCATATACCGTAAGTGTACGAAGGTCTAACTTAACTGTGTAACAATATAAATGATGCGCAATCAGGAGAGTAGTTATAATGCAGAAGACCACTTCGTTGTCTGGCAGAAGTATTGTTTTAAAAGTTTAGAGCCAATGACGGTAACCAAGCTGTAAACACTTTAAATTGATTTTGGGGTTCACAGCAATGAAAGTACGGCCGATTGAGGTGCCGATGTAATGCGGTTTAGTCTGTTCTTTAAAGCAGCAGGAATTCCCGTTAAAAAGTCCACTTCCCCGATTGAGAAAGAGCATTTAATGTTAAGGCATTCCAAACCCCGGCTATCGGACTGAAACCTCCTGAAGTGGAACTAATAGTAGCAGTATCTATAGCAGGAGTATTCGAGCTATCATCACCAAAGTGCTTGCGGATGGTCAAGCCGAAGTCTAGCTCACAGCGGACCGTGTCCGTGTCCGCAAGCAGGCGGAACTGTTTTTTGAAGGTACAGAATGAAACGCAGCGGGGCAAATTGCGATCGATATCACTTCGCCATTAGGCCGTAAGACGCGACACGCCTAGTAGCCGGCAACCGAAAAGTTTGCAATGACAGCAACTCGATCTAGTTTCCCATTGCCGAAGGAATGAAACATCAAGGAAGAGCGTCACCTACGCGAACTTGCTCACTAACAATCAACGTGGGGACCAATTGGCCGTTACCGTGCCGCAACATTTAAAAGCTAAAGTAAGCGTTTCTTTTTTTCTTTTGCATTCGACCTTGGATACCGTTTCAATGCCGTATAACAATCTGTACATCGCTCGGTCTACTACGGCGGATGTTTTGGACTCTTCGGTTTCGATCGTGTTTTGAATGATGCTTGTCTACGGGATCTTGCGACATCTTAATAACTACTGGCTTCTGCAAACGCCGCGTGTCGATGCCAATATATGCTGCAATCACCTGTAATATAAACCTACTTGTCAAATTTATGCCTATACGTAATAGGCGTGCTGGCTGATTTAAAGGAAAAGTGGATTGATTCACTAGTACGATGTCCGCGCGAGGTCGAAGTGCTGGAGGTGCCAGCGCCGATCAGGTACACAGCCCTTTGCGGCATGTTCATAATCGTGTTGGCCGGGTTCATACTGGCACTTCTCGCCGGAGTCATCGAGTTTTGCTGGAGCGCCAAGCGTGATTCAAGCAAAAGTGAGGTACGTACATTTATACAAGGATACATTTCGTAAATTTTATTATCTACTAATTATAAAAAATACGGAACGTCGTCGCGATGCGTGCACCCTTCATAAATAACATTTCTTAACGTAAACAATTTTTTTTATAACATCCCAGAACAAAATAACTAGACGGAGAGCGATACGTGAAGAGATTAGCACATATAGATAACTAGTGGCATTAAAGACTGGCCCGCGTTACTGCCAGAAAGATACACAACTGCTTAGCACCGTAGCTGTTACTGGCACTGCCAAAAAAATATCATAATAGAAATCGTGTCCTGATTTGAACGACAGGCAGACATGGCCATTTATCGAGAACGGATTCATATCTAAGACACGAAGTTGCCCGATTGTTGACGAATGAAGCATTATTCTGGAGAAATCATTGTTGGGTTGTATCGAGGTAGAGACTGCCTTTTTCCATGAAGCTTTTTGGAGAAGCGCTAGTATCGCTGCTGTTGGAAACATATTAGCGAACAAATCGATTACTGGGCCATCGTTGAAATAGTCATTTTGTATGAAAAGCTAAACGAGCGTGATCTCACAAAGTTGGCACATTTTATCACGACTAAAGTAAGAATCATAAGCGGTGATATAGTAGTGCTCATTTATTTAGATAAGCGCTCGACGGATGGGATTGTAGCGACCCAGGTTGGATTGTGATGGCCAGAGGAAATAACATGGCGCTTGTTGGATTTGTTGTCGAACGATGACAAACCAACCTGGCGAGGGTCGGCAAACCCACCTACGCCGGCACAGACCTTTGTACATAATACGTATGGAAGTCACGACCGTTCGAGATTCTTATTCTTTTGGCGTTGTTTGACTTTCTTTGCCCTACTTTACTCTGCTATTTCAGAAACCAATTCAGAAAGTGATGTGGGATAAGGCGCACGATTCGTTGAAGCCATTTACCCAAAAGGATCCAGCTTTGGTAAGTGCGAGATCCTAGAGTAAAAGCAGCAAAACGTAACTCGTACATTAACCCATTGGTACATAGCAAACCTCATCCAACATAGATATTCCGGCTGTGTGGAACGGCGTATCCGAACTCGAAGTCTCTTTGCTTACTCGCGCGTCTAATGGTGAAAGCGTTGGTGGTTCCCGGCGAGTCTTTGCCGTCCACGTCTAAAATAGAGCGGTTGGAAACTGCTCTATTTGCTACGAAAGTTTGCCATTAGAAGGGAAGCCGATCAGTTTACTACCTACTATTCCGGGCTACAAGTTCAATATACCATATGGTAAGCCACTTGGTTATCAATGGCCAGATAGCTTTCAAGCACGACTGGCTGGCATATCTGCTGCAATCCGCGGTCAACTATGCCCCTAGCTAGCAGGCATTGCTTTGGGTAGGACAAGCGAGGCCTTACGACGAACAGACACATGCGTAGTTCCTGCGGTACAAGAGTGGATGCAGTGGCGGTGCGTTGTCGTTACTACTACTGCTGCTATTATTGCCTCATTTAACGGATTTGATCGTTTGCATTCGTTCATGTTTTCAGGGGAACGACGAGGAGATGACTCTCAACCCAAGTCAAGCTAATGGCACCCCTAAACAAGTCCGGGTTATGGTCTAGAACACCTAAACCCAGCATTCGTCTCCATCACTCACAAATCTTTTATGTCTTCTTTCACTACTATAACTCCCTCGCCCGAACTAGTCGTATGTACGTAGTGAATCCAGCGCCGTGTTGTACCATGTCTTAGCCATGTATCACCGCCATCATTTTATGTACCTACTCATGTCTTATGCGAAGACTTCGATAAATACAATTTCATCGTCCACAAACATTCATGTTTGCACCTTCTACCAGAGACCAAAACGAAAGAAAACATTTGCACAACATCTGACTCAACTGACAAACCCCGATTAATTGTATAGATGTAAAGCCTTCTCGTTTGACGATGCAGATCCAGCTGTGACGATCAGAAACGGTAACAAAGACTGACGCAATGCACCATACCTAGTGCGTTACATCACGTAAAAATTGAACCAGAAGCAAATCAATAACGATATTTCTAACAGATAATTAAAAATATAGTCCCAACACATATGGGGCAAGCAGGAGTATGATTGACCATATAAATGCACCTCGAACTGAAACCCAAATATGGAATAGAAAGCAAATCTACAATCCAATATGTAATAGCTATCCGTAACGCATTTGAGGTGAACCCAGAAATTAAATAGTGAGCTAATCCAATGAGAGAAGGTTTCTACGTTCTATACGCGAAGGTATTGTATATGTAGTTAATAGCTACCCTTCTGTTCAATATGACTCGAAGGTGAGCCAGCGGATCTGCCGTCTGACGTAAAGCTGACTGCTCGTGTGCCGTCTAAACAATCGGAGCATAGCCTATGTGACTAGAGCTGAACACATTGAGATGTTAAGTATGCATGATGAGGACAGTCAGTCATCATGCATCGTGTGCGGTCTCGGTTGAGCCAAATGTGACAATAACAGCTCCTCAAGCATGATTTTGTCGCCATTACCCTCAAGGGAAAAGAAAGAGCTTGCGCGGGTGAAAACTAACGGTAAACCTACGATTAGAGAAGGTATTTAAAACCATACCTTCAAATTGTATTTGCTGTATATATCATGTACTTACATGAACTTCGCTGGAAAATAAAATGGGGCGGGCGGGCGGGGGGTGGGTCTCATTTTACTGTCGGCGGTTATAAAACGTAGAACGAGTGTACGTTAAGTGCTGAGCTAGTTGTTTCGACTGCACAATATTTATATACTAATTGACGTCATTAAATTTAAGACAAAATTCTACTACATATTCGACCTGGCAACTCAACTTAGCAACTTAAATTAAACTTGAAAACAAAATTAAGTAGGCTTTCCAGTAGTGGAATTGACGACAATCAAGCTTTTTGAGCGAAACATTCGAAAATGATAGCAGCAAAAGAAAGAAGGTCAACCAAATATGACTGGGTCGGTAATGCGTTAAAGGCTATGATAGTCCAATAAGCCAATACTTATCGACGCAAATTATTCGCTCTATCTGCTCCGAATTAAGGCCAATAGGAGCTGGATGTATCTCATTAAATTACTAGTTGCGTCGGAATGCTTTTTGTGTGATATCTACTATACAAAATAATAGCTTTAATTTATAGCTATAAGCCGTTTCTTTAAAGTTTCGTTGTCTCTATGAAACTCCCTCAGTTTGTGGAAATATCGGCAGTTCTCCAGAGTGAATCTGATCTTATAGCATGGTACTTAACGAATCATTTCTCAATATCCAAAACCTACTCGTATGCCGAGAGTGGCAATGGGGTAACATGGATGCTGACGCCTAGCGGGCACCCCCAAGGACGCAGTCATGCAAAACGATCCTGTTTCCTACGGCAAAAATATTTTAGACGCATTAATACATCGTGCTTTGTTAACAGCTGAGATACGCTTTCCTCCACAACTTGATAAAGCTGCATTTCGGGCGTCGTTACTAAAAACAAGAGTGTGATTTATGGTAGTTTTTGTCAACACTTCGTGACGAGTTGTGCTATCGGCATAAAAGCATGACCTTTAATTTTTCTTCGCTATATTGTCATTTGTTCACTTGGAAACCTTTGAAGGGAACACCAGTCTGTGTGTCCACCAAAAATATTTCATTTGGTGCCCATCAGTCTTGTTGGATCGCGTCACTCTATCCATCCTTTATGGGTCGAACACAAAGCTTATGGAGCTTTTCCGTTGGCGGATATTACGATACACTTTACACACTTATACAAACGCATGTATGAACGCTAGAAATGGCTGCCATGTTATTTGGTGGAATCATTTTGGCATTGAAATAAGGATTGCGATATTTTTCTAAATATAGAGATGATGGTGATGATGCAAGCACCCTGGTTATAAAAAAAAACAAAAAAAAAAAAGAAAAAAGTAGGGGAGAGAAAGAACAAGAGGCAAAGATGTGCGATGCGAACGAACAGCCGAACCGCGTGAATGATATTCGTAGGTATAAATAATTACGGAGCGTATAAACAAAGAAAGTAAAGAGAAATGAAATATATACCTCTTTGAAGTTAGGCCAACGGTATTAACGAGCGATTATTAGAAAAAATTAGTATAGCGATGACATCGATAGGCAAATCGTATTATGACTTTGATCGAGGAAGCACGAGTCGTGCAGAATGCATTGATATCGTTGGATGGTTCATGGTGATTCATCATTCATTGACGGCTGATAAATCGATTAAAAATCAACAACTGAGAGTTATCGGTTTCGATGACATAGTGCCAAATGATAGGAGTAACACATAGTTCGACGATGCGATCGCGATCTATAATAGCGCTTTGTGATCGATTACCAGAACTCTCTCCCTACACGATTGTATATAAATAATCGATGATATCGTCTCCAGCTATTGAAGTTTATATGTGTATATACATATATATATATATATATATATATATATATATATATGTATGAAAGGGCGAAAAGGAAAGAGGGATAAAACGAAAACATTAAGCATATGCATTGGCAGAGATAACGATAACTATTAACGGAGAACGAATAAAGAAACGACAAAGAGTAGTTTATACGTGGAACAATCGAGAATACAATAAAAAAAATTGTCAAATCGAAGGTCGATGTATTAAAAGTCAGAATAAATGAAAATTACACATAGACAAGTATCCAAAGACGCGCTTATATATTACACCTGAGAGTGTGAATTTAATAAAATATCTTCTGTCGTGCCATAAACAATTTATGCTACATACCTTTACTTAGTACGGTTATTAATTTTACTATATTAGATGTCTGCCGTAGATAAAATGTAACTCCTTTTTTAGCTTTAGGCTCCATTCTGAACATTGTTCTACCGACAAAGGACGGAGGAGTGCAATCGTAAAATACGGTTAGGACGGTCTCAATCATACTAGCTAGGAAGCAAAGCAATGCCAAGGACGTTTAAACTTCATTGCTTAATGTTTCAACCAGGAAAAATTCAAGCGAACTAAGAGCGATTGTTATATTTATGTTCTCTATCACATAAATGAAGGGATTGTCAACGACATTATACCCCGACTTCGTGCAGATCATTTGCGACGCGTCACAGACAGCCGTCAATGTCCATACATATATGACGTTGTCAAACAGTCATTTTATATCTCGTTCCAACTTAAATGGTCATTGCTGCTTATTTGTTGGGGCACATTGATAACTCTGCTACAGGCTCGTTTTCAGAACGAGCACATGTATCGAGCTTACTTCGGCATCAGCCGCAATTCGTTTACGGACATGCATTTCATTCACCTCTGATAGTACTTGTTACGGTAAAGAACAACAAGCGGTCCCTCGGTCGACGACGTAGAATGTCGGTACAGAATTTAAATATAAGTGGCCTGCGGGTGTCGTCGTCTGCATTTGCAGTTGTCATTCAGGCAAGCTGAATCGGAGCACCATCGGGGCTCCGTCTACGGAGTGCGACGGAGTGAGAAAAAGAACACTCGCGTACTGCAATCGCTTTTCCGTAGTTGTTTCACTCATATGGTGGACCCATAGGCTGAGCATTGTGATGTCATTGCGACACCATTTTGGGCGAGGAGCGCAGACGGGGACGGTATAATCTTATTCTCGGTGCAAAACAAATTCATCAAAAACAGATATTTCGTTTTTTCAAGACAAGTCAACAGAATGCCACTAGAATTTAAAGAACGATTCGTGAATAAATGAATAGCCCGCACGCAAAAAGCAAAAAGTGAAGTAAGCTGTTTTGGACAAAGTGGGGTCTAGGTAGAACTGTCTTAACATGGAGTCGAACGCCGGTGCACTTGTTATAAGTCTATGGCTGCTGCTGATCCAGTTGGCATTATTGTTAGGGCTGTTGTTATCCTCGTTGTTGTCGTTCTTGTTGTTGAGGTTGAAGTTCACGAGGAATACTGCCACTACGGCCACGACAATGAGTCGGAAACGGGATCATGATGGCAATGGAACAATATGCTCCCACGGTAGGAGCTTTAGGTTCAGTGAAGGATGCCCGTCCTAGAGCCTTACTCGATATACCTATACGAGAGACAGGGACGATACCGCTTCGGTTGGAAGAATTGGGGACCAGTTGGAACAATGCAACGGAGAAAAGAACGCAAAGAGTTTAGGGAATAACTAACGGCGAAAAATAAAAGTCCCGGCGCGATGGAGCTGCGTGATGGAGTTCATGAAGAGCACAATCGGACGCAGCGGAACGCCAAAGAAATCATGGCTAGGCACAAATGGTATAGTGGTCCTGCTGCTGCTGCTGGAATGGAAGGAAGGCGAAGACAGCAGAAGACGTTTGACATTCAGGGCGCGTCCAAGACGCAGCTGTCGAAGGAAGAACCCTTGAACCGGACTGCATGCATTTCCTCCCCTTTGGGCGGTTTTGGACTGTGGAATGGAACACGGAGAAAAGGGCATAGAAGGAAAAAAAAAGAGAGAAAAAGACAGGCGAACATGGATTACAATAGTCCCAACAGGAGTTTCACGGGCAACGAGCCCGGCTTACAATAGACCGTCTGAAGCCAGGCAGTAGTCGTGATGTTTTGTTGCCTTACTTCACCCTATTCTCTCCGGTCCTTATACCCCAATATCTAGCTCCTCTATTTTAATACCAAACGTATGTCCGATTGTGTTTTTTATGCTCTCTGTTCGATTCAGCCAGTGCTCTGATGAACGGTTCTTAGGCCTAGGTCGGTTCCTCAAGCTTTTACTCAGCACTACTCGAGCGTCAGATTCGATTAAATATACTTCATTACACAATCCATTACATTGCATCGCCGTCAATACCTAAACTACTATCGTTGTCCAGCGGTAGGTACCTGACCAATATCGGACAATCAACCGGGTAAGAGGCGGATTAGAGTGGAAGCAAAATGAGCTCAGTCCACGCACTCCTTTGTTTAAGACCGTTCGAGTCGACAGGTCAATAAGGAGCGGCAGTTTGGTCCTGGGCTTATAGCTACGTGTAATAGAGAATTTGCCCTTTATGACGTATCACCAAAAGAACATGAAAAGTTGTTGCCAATAGTTCTACCTATCCAAAAGTGGTTGAATCCTATTGCAAAATAATAGTAGTGTTTGTTATGAGCACGTATGACAGAAGAAGATATAGGGATATATATTTCGTAGATGCGAATAAACGTATTAAGTCAAGTCATCCATATATTTTGGAGCACCAAGGGAATATATTCTCAGTACGAACCGTTCGAGTTGTGACTTACTTTGTACGTAAAGCTTAACGAATTTAGACGACTGGAAAATAATAGATCTACTTTGCGAGTTGCATAATTGCAATGCGGTACCCGTTGCTAAAAAAAAAATATATTTGGGCTGAAGACAACTACGTTCGTTTGAGAGAAGTTGTAGTTAGCGAAATAATCAAGGCATAGGGAACCCCTGCAGTTCCGTAATATGAGCACAAATAAGGTTTAAATCTCATTTCGAATGATGAATCTCTTTCAGATCACGCAATAAATAAAAAAAAAAAAAAGTACAGAACGACATGACAGTATATCACATCAGAGTTGTGTTGCGTACAGAAACCTAGGATTTTCATCATTCTTCTATTAGACGAGAAGCCGAGGCCGGGCATGTGCTGGAAAAATTGCGATAGGAAGATCTGCAAATGGTCATCTCATCATAGTATACTTACGGTTTTCAATTCTCTTTTTATTTCATTTTCTAGGCCATTTTTTATCCGTTCATCTTGTTTTTCTGTAACACTTTTTTTTATGCGCTCTTTTACTGGATACTAAAAAACCAGCAACTGTTCGCAACCAACAAGCGGGATAGTCGCCGAACTATAGTGGTCTAAATCCGAGCTGGGTCAAAAAACGGTCAGGCCTAGCAAGTTGACAACTTCGAGGTGAAATATCGGCCAAGCTGAGACAGCAGTTCGTTAGCCGCGCGAACCAATCTAGACGGATACTCACTTTGGAGCTGCACTTCCCATCCAGCAGGCAACGAGTAAGCCTATCGCCAGCTCGGAACGTCACGAAGTACCCGCCAATTGAGATCCTAGAAGCGCAGGCCCCTCTGAGGTATTGAGTGCTCCGCGCAAAGTGAGAACACTCCGAAACGAGATCAGCGCCCCCCCCCCCCCCTTTTTCCAAAGCTGCTTAGCGCCTTTGATGACAGAGAAATCTAGGGGAAAAGATGCTGCTTTGCAACTGGTAGATATCGGGTCCCCATTTTCTCATCTTTCATCTAAACCCGATTGATAGAGTGTGCGCCTAGGGCGTGCCGATGCTATAGCAAAGGTAATGAAAAGGCGTAAAGCTATAAAGTCCAACCAGCGGCCAAACAACGACATCAAACCTAAAGAGAAACGGCCAGACGACGTTCTTTCTTGAAAACTTTAGTAACGGGCCATATAAACACCCACAACATTGGTGCCAGGGAAGGCAGTAGAGGAGCAAAGAGGCAGGCGGCGGTATTTGCGGTATCGAAAATCTGCCGGACTAGGATGTGTTCGTGTAGATAATTCCCTAGTCGTTTCAGCGATATCCTGTACTCCCAGGTCCCTGCTACACCTAAGTGGACTGACCGGGGTCCGACGAGACGTTATCCTTTGTTCATAATAAGGATATTTATCGACAACAAGGAGACTGAAGGACAAAAATATCGCGCCAGAGAAAACGGAGCAGGATTCGATTATTTAGGAAATTGATCATCCGACACCCAGAATGTCTTCGGAACGTCAATACTTGTTGTGTCTGCTTCGCAACGCTATTCTTTCTGCTACGCTCACCGCATGCCGGAAGTAACCCTTGTTACATTGAGATGATCTCTGTTTGCTATAGTCACAACCATTTCTAACCAAGTCAATCATGGAACGAAGCGCGATCTCGACTGCGGGAACGGGCATGTGCAAAGACACCGTAGGCGGGAAGGAAGTCAATACCCTTTTTGGGCGTCCAACCCTATTCCTTAAAAGCACTTATCGTAAGGTGCACAACGTCTGTTAACAAGCGTCAAAAAACTCGGAAGATGGTTCTACAGTTAATGGTGTCTATGGTTTAAGCATTATTCGATTTACTCAAGATTATGGTCTAACTTCTAGTACAGCTCAAAGTCTATTAATAGGATTTTCGCTACGTCAAAGCTCTATTTGATATATATATATACTATGCTGCTTAATAATAAAGGGCAGGACAAAAACACGTATCCGCTTTTATTGCCTCCGAAATGGTAGGCCAAAACGAAATATAGCGCGTGTTTATTTTCATATTAGCCCATTCCGGCAGGTTTAGTCTGCATAACCAGGTTTAGTAGCCAAACAACGTACGCCAATAGTTTTCGTTAAAGCCGCTTGTAAAGCTTGACCCGTTCTGCTTAATTTTGAATTATAGTTATGCATAATTCAGCGCTATTGTACACGTAGTTCTCCAGGTAAAATACGGCAGAAGTGAAGTCACAGAATCAGGCTAGATTAGCCGGCCTGAAAATAACGTTCTAAGCGAACTGGTAATTTTTTTGTTTTTCCCGTCCGCAGAAAAATTAGCGACATACTATGTTAAAGTTCGCTATTAACTGTTAACTGTTGCTGCCATTCTACCATCATTCTCGAAAAGAAGAAAAAAAAAAAAAAAAAAAGGGCCTAATAATACCTTTGTCTTACAAACGGTATTGCAGAGTGACGGTTTGTCGATAAGGTAGTTGCTCTACTAAGTTCAAGGTAAGACAATTTTGTTCTTTCAGATGAACGCGATGCGATCGATTAGAAAAGTTGAAGTGAGCAAGTAAGCTCCTAGAACGTGTCTTGTGCAGTAATATGTGATCAGCAAATAAACGACGCTTGCGATAATCCTGGATCTTTAACTATTACCTGTAAAGATGAAGATGCAGCTCCTGTTCCCGCCGTAGAATGGTCGTCGATAAGCCAGGTTACTGGGCATAACGTCACGCTGAGATTGTTGGATTGTCACCCATACGGCTTCGTGCTGCAGTAATGTTGTTCATGGTCCGGTTCGTGGTCCCTCACACCACACTTTATCTGGATATAGGCCAATCTTTTCGATATTCTTAACCAATCCTTGCATTGTTATTTCCGTTTACAAGGAGTGTTACTAGCACCCCTGCCAACGTTTGCGAAGTATCATCGTAATCGCTTTTCCGCTTTAATAGTAAGCTATTACGCGCAAACGGTACCATGCAAATGCTGTTACATTTATTGCTCAATAATTCGCCGGCGCTTTTTTTGCAAACGAAAGGAGAGGAGGGCCAACTAGGATATAAAATTTCGGACAATGATATTAGATAAAAAGCAGTAAATTCAAGACTAGTTTAATTTTTCAGTTTGGTGTATTTCTTTATGTATCAAGTAAGAGGATTTCTTAAAGATTAAGTTCATATTATATATTATTAAGCTCTCCATAAGGGTATAGGTCTACACTGCTCTAAGGCCTGCACATGCCTTATCATTGTTATGGTTAGTACAATTTGTCACTTCCTAGAGTCGAATTCGCACCTCGCTAAAAACAATAAAAGTCCTTAAAAGAAATTTATTTGCATTCCGTTAACAACAACAGCGTAATGTAAAAACAGTTCGAAAAGTTATGTAGGTTGCACTGGCTATTTGAAGAAGTAGTAGGTTCCTAAAATGTGCCTTAATGCATGGAAAAGTAGGACTAATAATTACTCCTCTTTTTCAGCTGAATTTTTCTTTTGACGAAGGTAGACAGTGCAGGCGGGTAGTGCACGATACTTGTAAATCATTCTAGGGTTTCAATTTGAAATGCTACTACCGACAGAAGTGAAGTATTATGACGGAAAGCAAACATCTGTGTTTTAACTTCATACCTCAACTATCTCGTATGGCACTCGCAGGTTCGTTATATGAACGCTCAATTGACACAGATAATCTATTAAGAATTCTAAATGAATTGAACTATTATCTTTATTCCCTCAGATTGCTACCCTACAATAGAATTAAAATGATTCAGGGCAAAATATCATTTTCGGGCTTTCGTTCGCCCGTTTCTTGAAAAACTTAGCTCTCAATACTTTTTCATTTACCCCATTCTATAGGTAATCTGTTTAATGTCGGGTATTTTTTTCACCCCCGTACAGTTTTATGAATGCGTTTATCTTGAATTTGTATGCCAAATGACTGGCCGTTTTAAAAAGGAGGGAGGCAAGCAAGCTTACGGCTATAACGTAAATGATGCTTCGCCATAAAAGTTCAAGTCAAGACTACCTATTATAGAACGCCTTTGCGGTGTATGAAGCGCCAGCGAAACAACAAGTTTCTTCGGCAATTCCCGATTATCAGTGTGCAGCACCATCAGTTAGTATGTAGATGAAAAACAACCAGGAGGCAGGTCCCAGCACAGCACAGTACCAAATATACGGCAAGCAAAAGGCAGTACAGACCTGAGAGTTACTGGACGCGATCGAGAATATAACTTTTGGTGTTTTTTTCTGCTTTCGGCCAACGTTCATCTCCAAAATCTAGTATCCGGTGAAGAAGACGTCATGTCGCTGTTCTTCGGAAATGCAGGGTCCCAAAGGAAGAACTTTACCTGCGTGCCCTGCAAACAACTGTGCGACTGTAGCTAAGTAAAGTTCCTGATGTCAGACCATACATCTGCCAGAAAACGTTAGTCCTCCAGCTTATCGAGTCGGTTAATGCGATATTGATTGCTTGTAAACCCGAGCATATTTTAAGGGAGGCATACATGCCCACTGTGCAGCCCGAATTTAAATTCGCATAATTACTATGCATGTAAAAAAGAATTACAGAGTAAAAATCTAACAGGTCTGGTCACGACAATGTCGACTCGTTTATTAATACTATCGCAAAAGCCTTCGTTCAATCACAAAAAGGATCTTTGAAAACGAGCCTCTAATTTATTTAGGTCGCGAACTGCTGCTGCAATCAAAGTAAACAGCGGCTGTATTCAGCAAGCATGACTGTCATTACTGGAGCTTTTTGGCCTATAGAAAAAAGCACTGAAATATCTTCCTTTACTTAAGTACAGTCCTAGGGACTAATCATAAGAAATATTTCGAATTAGAACCTACCTCACGGCACTGATGATGGTATGTTGGAAGTAACTAATCATATATATGTTCTTTTTTATTTGACAACTTAATCTAACGGTCACATTGCAAGACATTGTCTCTTCACTATCGGTGTTCGAAGTAGAACACCGATAGTGAAGAAAATAGAACAATAGCGGCCTATAGAAATATATAATGAACGAAAAAATTGCTATGGGAGATAGTTCAAAGTGTATCATTGTCGAAAGAAACAACAAATTTCTACATCTGAACTACATTTTTAAGCTCAACCATGTTTCTATAAACTGATAAGCGTTTCTCAATGTTCTTTTGACCCTTGTCTTCTTCCGACCCCTCTCCCATGCGTTACTATTTGCCCACATTGGGGCCTTCGCTTTCCGGGCACTCTGCTTATTTACGCAACGTATACATGCGTGTATACGAATTCACTCTCTAGTCGCAATGGCCAGCCATTCGGATACGGCTCGCGACTTGGCGATGCGTTGTAGGCAGATTTTTCACACTCAGCGCTCGCTCTGATGCTTGCAGTGCCGAGGCGAGGTAAGGTGGCCACTTGGTGGCTTTGATAGCTCTTTTGTCACCTTCAACGCGAGAACGGTAAAAATTAGCGTCACGTTACGGTCTCATTATTTAACATACATCGGATGCCTCCCTACAGCCAAGCTCTAGTCTTGCTCCTAAAACGATTGTGCTTGTACCGTACCTTGTAATCATGGTCCTGCAGGAGTGTATACCTAAAATAGTGTATTAGTATTAGCAGTGAGTCGAGCAATCGCGTGCATGGCATAGCAAAATGTATCCCCAACAGGCTGGGAACGGTCATCGCATGGCATTGGATAAACAGGTGCTAAGAAAAAGTTGAATTATGATCTAATTTTAATGGAAAAGGTAACCGAAAAAAGTTTTACTCACTCAAGCATGTTTGTACACACTCATGTGCACACATAGGTGCACTCACATATTCCCACATGTCATAACTACCAAACGAATGAATCCAATAAATATAGTCGTATGTTCTTACACATGAAAGTGATAGGATATCCGTGAACTTCACGCCTCTCTATAGCTGCCATATCGCGTTTCGTTTTATTAGAGTCGTGACGGTATGGGTGGATACGCTTTGGGATCAACATAGGCGATACGTTAGGGTATACGAACGCATCTGCGAATGTATCTATGTATGCCAGGGGAGATGGAAGTTGATACAGCCGATACCTTCATAAGAAAATGTATATACGTATGATAAACGTAAAACGTAAACTATACCGAGCTGAGATAATGGAATCACAGGTCCCTTGGCTAGCTAGCTGTCAGGCAACGAAGACAATAATTGAAATTATTGAATAGATATTATTTTATTTTAACGAAAGGTATAAAACCTATTTGGACACAGAGGACAGCAAGAGGCAAAACGCATTTAAATAAAGGTCGACAGCTTATCTCTCCGTTAATATCGTGACAATCTACATATTTGGGTAAATTATTATACATTTGTATATATAAAACAGGCAAATAAATTATTCAATAATTTATTATTATTTTTGTAGATACGAGCATAGACTATACTGAAATTTACTATTTCCGAAAACTATGCAATTGTATAAGGGATACTGCCTTATATAGAGAACATTAAGGCGTACTTCTATAGAAAAAAAATCCACTTTTTCCTTTAATGCCCGCGAGAAATAAATACTACATAAATGAAATCACTAGATAATAAAAAAAAATACCTAAATTAAGTCACCTTTGATTTTTTATGCTGTGGTATAACATTGCATAAAAGCTTTCAATTGCGGCAGGTATATGCTGTCCAGTTTGTGTCGTCCCATCACAAATAGAATTAAAAAAATTTTAAAATAAGCTCTGGTTTTGCAGCGTGACAGTGTACATTTTTTTTTTCGACAACGGAACAACTTGGCGAAGTTCAAGAATTTTTTAGGTAGGATGCCTTGTGAATATTACAACATGTACGCAAAATAGCGACGGGTAGGCGTAACTTACGCCTGAGGCTTTCAGATTTATACATATTTTCGGGAATATTTTAGATTTTCAAGGCTGCCTTCGTAATCGAACTTACTGAATAGGTTTCAGGCTATGAGTCCAGCTGATTCAGCGTATTTCGACACTGCTATACGCGCCTGCTCGGACACGAGAGTTCGGGATAATCTGGCTTAGAAAATGGCCTTGCGGTAACTTCCACCGGTTGCAAAAGCTCGTCTCCAGCGAAACATGTGCCGCTGCTTTTTGCCAGTGTCAGACTATAACTAGTCTATGGCGGGACGCAGCGAAAAATCTGCTGTTAATTGAACCAATCTAGATGCTTTCCATCGTATCGAGAAAAATTGTACGGTATTAGCCTTCACAGCTAAAACTTGTGTCTGCGTTTCACTAGTCCAGTCAACGTTTCCATGGTACAAAAAGCTTTGTTTTATGCAGGTCTGTCTGGACCTTCGACCTAACAAAAGATTTGTTAACCATTTTATTGTGAAGCTATTAGCGTTATTTGACTTATTATTACCTGTGTCTGAAATCTCTTACGCGAGATAATATAAAAAAAAAAAGCAAGCCTGACAGGCCTTGTACAGGCCCATACGAAACTTTTTCTAGAATCTTGAGACTTGTGTTCAACAGGTAGGACTGTAAATCTCAACATAAACCTGATACCGTTTCAGTTTCATGCTTAAAAGATATACACGTCGTTCCTTTAAGAGAATTTGGTAACCGCTCAAGCACTTACCTTTCGATTTATAATAAATTCTAGTGACGAATCCTTGGTGTTGTACTGTCAAGGCTTAAGGCTGGTCGTTCCTCTGCTAGTTTAATAAAATTTTGACTATTTCAAGTTATTGAATAATTAACTACATTTGGGACAATGCTTGTCTTGCACTTGTTGCATTAATTTACTTTCGCCATATAGCTTTGACTGTTTTGTCTTTTGCCGCGTCACACTGGATAGAATAACATATCGTTAGCACGGACTGTTTTTAAACCATTTTATTGACTGTTGAAACGTTTACTGGATTCTGATACCCTAGGTCTAATACTCGAAACTTCGCTAATGTCAAATGAGCCTATTTGAAATAGCAGCATAGTCGAGAATCGTGCGATCAGAACAATAGCTTGTTTGCACAGTGTCTAACAATTAGTTAAGCCGTATTTCGTTGCCGGGTAGTGTAACATTTCTTAGTGTTACTGCAGCATCTCAATGTGCTGTGCTGCTTAAGTCTGACGGTGCTGTGACCTTTTGGCAAACAAACATCTTGCAAATAAATCGGCTTATTCGAAAACAAGAATTCGTCGTCTGCACCCGAACGTTAGATTTGCACTAGTTAAAATGGGGAGGGTAGCCGAATCGTTTAAGAATAATTTAGAATCGTTCATGTTCGAGCAGTTCGTTAATTAAGATCACCATACTCATGTGTATACATATATACATACTATACGATAAGAAATCTGAGTGGATTATAATCCATATCCTGTGAAAAAGCATAGGTTATGGCTATGAGACTTCTCAATAAGGCAAGCATATCTGTGATGTTGCACTATGGCCATTATTGAAAGGTGATACAGACAGTAAGCTAAACTTCTTGGTTCTCCTCTTCACAGGTTGTTTCTCTCAACTTTAGCCTAAAGTACCACTAGTCTTAGTTGATAAATGTCTAAACGTGTATCTGCAGAGTAAGGAAATAATTACAAAATGGAAACTCAGCGTTAATGACAGAGAACTGCTTAGTATCTTTTGACCTACATTTAACTGTCCCGCAAGAGTCGTCAGGTTGCGTAGTGGAATACGTGGGTCAAGCTCCTTATACACTGGCGGCACCACTGCAAGAACTAACTGCTTCCCTTGTTAATCTTGTTATGTCTTGTTAATCAAAGGCATTGATTTATGCTCTAAGAACGTCTGCAGTACTTTAGTAGATTGTTCTCTCCTGCACCTCTAAAAGAATACATAGATTTCACCTACTTTAAATATAATAAATTTAGTAACGCTGTCATATTAGGTTGAAAATCAAATTTTAAACAAAGAACGACTACGATTACTGTAAAGAAAGTCGAATTTTACGTCCGGTACCGCCTTTAGGCATTCCATCACAGGGCACACGAAACGATGTCTGCCTTTAGCCGGGTTTGAACCCATACCACAACCTGCCCTTAAGTATATACGTTACCACTAACCCACTACGAGGATGGCTGACGGCGCATGGGAAGCCATCAGCATAATCCATTTCACAGCCCCAATAGGTCTGCGCATAGTATTTGGAAAAACAAAGTTTCGCACGTCGTTAAAGGTAACTTCGTGTGAGCCTCATTTGCATGGAACGGATGAACTCGTTATGTCTATCTTAATGGCTCTCGATCGAAATATCTAAGTATAATGCAATCTCAGCACTTTCAAGGGCGACATAATGTATGTTTAGTATCGTGCATTAGGGAATCGATTTCGTTTCGGTTGTAAAATACGAAGTCCACAAGCTGTACAGGCTGGTGACACAGAAGGTTTTTGTGACAAACTAGCTCCTCCTCTCTACTAAAAAGCTATGATACAAATTTTGCACTTACTTTGTATAAGTTGGTGATTATGCACTTTATTCAGTTACTCTTGATATAATTATATCAGTCACTATTGTGACTCAAAAACCTGAAGCTCGGTCGGCTAGGCTAGCCAGTTAGGCATTTCCGATAGAAATGACCACGTTCAGTTCTGCCGATACCAAGCGTAAAATAGGCTATGATTTTTAATCTGTTTATAGGTGGAATCGTTTCGTAGAATTTCCAATCATGTCACTTGAAACTTGAATGGGCATATTAATACTGATAATAACATGCTTGGGCATCTCAGACATGAAAGTGATATACATAAAACATGTTTAGATAGGGTATCTTCCGTTTCTTTAATTATCCGCCATATTGGATCGTTATTTGCTGACATTGCGTTAGGTTTTCTGTTAACGTTTCCGAAACAGCAAAAAAATGTGAATCTTTCTTCTTCTGTTTGTTAAAATCCGCACGAAAGGCCTCATCGTTCTGGCCTAAATATGTGATAGATATATATTTCAAAATTTTTTCAAAATTCTACTAGAAGACCGAAGTTTTTTCGCCGTACGTTTTTATCCAAATCATAATGACCCATTCACTTGATGTCAATGATTTTTAAAAGTTCATTGTTGTATGTTACCTCTATATATATATATATATATACATGTATAACTTTGAAAGCTCGTGAAAACAAAAATTGACTACTTTTTGCCAATGGGAAAGCAATAGCTTCTTATTCCAGTAAAAATACCTGGTACGTTTCATTAACTAACTAGAATACAGAGATGCCATGTCGCATTGGCACAATGTCGTTGTTTAGTAACAGCGCACTGGCTTCGGGTGAGTGCATGGACGCCCTCGATTGTTGATCGGACTCCTATTTTTTCTGTGACTACTTCAGAGAAACTCTGTTGCCTACGATAGTTCTCAGAGTTGAAATTCCCGCCATTTATCGCCATTATCACATCCTTTTCAGGTCATCGTTCCTCGACCGCATCTAACTCCCATATCATGACCATTTGCTAAGAGAAAGCAGGTGGATCTTCGAAGTGCGCGGAACCTAGCGCCCCTTGGGGGCCATACTGATCCGGACCGTTCGCATTGCCAATGTCTGTTGTCAGGCTAGCAGGCCGAAGTCCTGATTTCAGCATCATGTGTGAACGCAATCGCCATGATGGTTTAGCCAAGGGTTGGGACAGAAGGGAAAAACTGTAGGAGAAAGAAGAAGACCTAGGCAAACCGGGAGAATAACAGTTTCCCTACGCGAAAACCCTGTATTGTAAATATACCAGCTTGCAATTTCGCCGCCTGCTTTAGCCAGACAAATATATAACACCCATATAAATGTACTATAATTAATCACTGGGTCGAGTGTAAGGACCGATGAGCTGTAGCACAGCTATCACCAAGAAGAAAAGTAAGTCCTCGTCTGTTCATTGGAAAACATTGACTTATAAAGCATGTTTATAAAAATAGGGTTTGTTTATGCATAGATTTACGTGTGGCGCCTATTTAACGTATTCCTAAGCTTCTTCAACTCGTGCTATCGTATGCTATTAGTACCTAGGAACTCAGAATAGAGGTTAGCTTCGGAGCATGGCTCCTACAGCATGATAGACGAGGCAGACAGATATTAAAGATCGGAGTGAATTTAGAGCAGCAGTGTATGGTAGCACCTTGAAATGCGACTTGCAGGGATCGCTGTATTGTGAACGGCGAAAGGGATCGCTAGGAATCGTCAAGCGGAGGGAGCAAGTATACATTTCAATTGTACTTGCTTTCACGTCGATCGGCCCCATGAGGACTGCCGGTAGCCATCACCATTAGCTGAAAGCCAGCTTCTCGTGTATACAGGTATTTGGGATAGGTTTGCGTTTTCACCATCGTCCGTTGCGCTCGGAATTGCTCTCGGAGTAAGGACTGACTTCAAAACGCCTCAGGCAGCATTAACGGAGAATGCGCTGATGAACAGAGAAGAGGGATTTAAATTTATGCGCGCATATTCGATCGTCACTATTCCAGTCCTGTTTTTGTTACTCGCTAGGCCGGAAGAGATTTCGAATATGGTAATATGCATAAACGTTTTCGTTTCCGATTTAGTATGAAAATGAACCAGGACAATGGCGGAATCGGTGGCTGTTAGAGAATAGGGAGGGTATCAGTAGGTAACTTGTTGAACAGCAGTGATATGTGCCCGCCGATATGCAAACCTAAATAAAATGATCAGGAGCGCTCTAGCAAGTTCAGATTCGAATCCTCTACCTGTCTTCAATCCTAAGCCTCCTGTTGAATCCTTAAAGTACCATGGCTGTATCTTAAACAACGTTGCAACCATCACTTTCGTCAGCCCTGAGAGCGTTCATCAGCATAACATCAATGCCACAGTACAAGTGGATACCGTGTACAGTCGCTTAATGATCTATTTGAGATTAAGCTCGAACCAAATCGGTAGCTAACATGAGTGGCACAGATGAAGAGATTGATTATCCTTGAAGCTATACGTCGTACCGTAAGCAAATGCGTATGAACAGTTACGTATTCATTTATCTTATTCCTTAAAATAAGGCCTTTAACCGGCGCCTCTCTGAAATAGTTTCGCCAGAGCCGATATAATCAATCTGTCCCAAAAGTGTTTAAACTTTATCTCTTTAATAATGTATTTAGCAGTATGTATGAAGATTAAGTCCAATATCGTTGACTTAGTCGTGTCTAGAAGAAAGGTTATTACTAATGTGATGTTAACAGTTCTGGGCCGCTGTGCAAGGCCGCTGATCTGTTCGAAGATTCGAATTTAAAGTTGAACGACTCTTCAAGTTCTGCGGAAATGATTGTAAGGAAGCAGCCGATTATCGTAGATGCACGCATATTCATGAACACTTGTACTGTACCTGTAAGGTACGCTCAAAGCCTTTCTAAATTTGTCTCATTTTGCTAACTTTCGATTCTAAAAAAAGCTTTTACTCCGCAGATATTTCTCAGCTATTTATCGCACAAAGCGCTGCCAAGTGCCATTGTATCGTTTGGTGTGTATTTTGTAGTATCTGAGTAATTTTCTATTCAAATTACTTAACCGTTCAAGCAAAACGCAAAAATAAACAAATTTTTACATAAGTTGCTTTTACAAAACTTGCGTTTAAGCAAACGAGAGAGTATTTATATCTTTTACCTTTTCAACCCAATGGCTTTTTGCGAAACTATTCTACGCTGTATCTCAAGTTCGCGTTAACCTGGATATAACATGCGTATTACACTTTATAATGAGGCAATTAGCCTGCCGTTTTCCATCAGATCCTGTCGATAGAATTTGTCTTTCGCTAGTCAGTTTTCACTCGTAGCTTTTCCCTTCTGTTTAGGTCTACGTTTGATATTCTCCTTTACAAAGCCGGAGGTCTAACGAGCTACCCTAAGCATTTGGTGTCCGATTGTAATTTCCTATTATACTTCTTCTTTATATTTTCCTATACTTCTATTTGCAGTTACTCTTTCACCCAGATATTTTGTGCCTTAGTTTTTTTTTTCAATAATATGAATCTTGTCTGATTAATTATCCAGAGGGATAAACTTACGGCTTGTCCTCAAGAATATCAGATAAATTGACGCGAATTCAACAGTCGATTTCTGATACTTCTAAGGCTTTCGACTCCGTTGACCACGACACAGGAACTATTGATGAATCCTGCCAGTGATTTTGTAGCTGTTTATTAGATAGATTTTTAACATTATTGAAATTATCATTGATCTTAGAGATGATTATAGTCCCGTAGTTCATCCTAGATATCGGCTAAGAAACAGCTTTGGGTCTATTTCTTTTTCTAATCTATATCAACCCTTTCTGGGAGGCAAGGAACGTCCCTCATTAGTATCACGTCGTTCTCATTAATATTAATTGAAATAGTACTGGTTATTAACACGTAACATGTGCGACCAAATAAAGAAAGTCTAGGGGCTTGAGCATGCATGCGACGACACAATCATGCTTTCTAAGAAATCACGGATCGCAATTACCAGATCACTTAAATCGTATCTCAACATTTCCAAAGAAGGACTTTTGCTTAAGACTCCTTAGTCCACAAAACATATACCTGACTCATGTTTGCTTTTTAATAAATTGACCAATTTACTATGGTAGCTATCTTGGGTTTCTTTTGTTAGTAGGCTTTTATCCACATATTTAGCAATTATCTGCTCATTATCTAGGCCGAGGTACACCGGCCTTTTATTACAAATTCTTCTTTCTGTGTACACATCATTATTTCTCCATCTTCTATCTTTCAGCATAACGATCTGGGGTCCAGAGCATGAGTCTTCTACGTGGAGACCATAGATTCTGCAAAATGATACTTTGCCTTTGCCAGCCCTAGTTGAGCACTTTCAAAATCACTTCCGGACAACCAAAAAAAACACTCTATTCCATAAAGTTGAAAAATGCGTCGCTTCCTGTTTTTCTTTTCAAGTTATTAGAGTAAGTGAAAAACTAATTATTATTTGCCCTTCAGAAACCGTGTGCTTGACTCTTTTAAAAATATCCATAGTTATGTAGCGGATCGAACTTTACACTGCTTTTGAACTATGCACCATTAGCAGACGCAATTCGATAATTATTTATATCAAATTCTTGACTATCTACAACTATAAGCTGATTCAATGTCATTGATAATTATATTAGAGGCAAATATATCGTTTACTGCTGAAAATCAATGCCCAATGGCTAGGTCTCTAATTTTAGAAGGAAGAAACACTGATAGAATCTGTCAATAATTGGACGAGGCGGGAAGACCTTCAACGAAGCTATAGTTTATTACTAATACAGTTACTTCAAAATAGAAGTAAAGAAGATGAGGACCCCCGAGAGGTGACTATGTCTTAGGCTTTCAAAAGTGCTGTGATTGCAAAAGGGCTCGAATAGAATAAAGCATAGAAAACGCTCGTTATCAGATCAATATGGCATGTCTCATCGCACGTATTATGTGTCGAGAAAAGTCAGACCAGAAAATGTCGTCGAGCAGAAGAGAAAGCCATTTTGGGTAAGTGTCAAAAAAAATTAGGCGTAAATTTGTGCTCATATTCTCAATTGATCGAAGGTATTTGTAATTGCGAGATAATACTTGAAGTAAAAACGTTGGATTCCGCCAGACATCTTGAAATCCTAAAGAGCCTCAGGTGTGTTGTGTAATGGTCGATAACGCAGAGTGTCGTTACTCACCGATAACTCACGACCTCATCGCCGCGTACCAATTATAATCTGGGTCGGTCAGAATCGAGCGGTACATTCAACTCCTATGTTCTGTAGATCTAACTCCATCAGATTTCTCTCAACTTCCGTGCCACAAAGGAAAACAGGAGGTGTACCATATCCTACCCTGCATACACCCAGGCAATTTTACTAATAACGAGCTTCGGGTATAGTACTGCAAATCACAAGTGTATATCCATTGGAAAGATCTCAAAATACTGGCCTCTATCTGAAAGCAGTAAAGAGGAACATCGGGGGCACATTTAACGTATACGTTAAAAACCTTTGGTGATCCAAAAGTCTGTGAAACGTTTCAGCCCGCTAAATAGAAAATATTTTATTTAATCGTATCAATAAAACACAAAACAATACGTCCAGATATTCTAACGGAGGCCACCCACAATATTTATATCCCACGCATAGGTGGGACAAATAAACGGATACTGAGTTTAACTAGTATAAAACAGACTAAACGGACCTACGGGCAGGGAACTAATATATTTCAATAGAAAAGCGGAATCATTCCAGTAGCGCAATGAAATAATTACGCCAAGGTAACGCAAACGCCTGACATAAAATAAGAAAGTGGCTTTAAGCTAACAGGTTCAATACAAGAACATATACCGCAGACCTATATGGGTGTCGGGCAACCATCTATGTTAGGGGTTTGTTGCAGTACGGGCCAGGTATCAAAAAAGTCAAGACAAGTGCACCGTAATAGCAGGGTAACTGAAACACTGGAAGACACCATTGCGCAATGGAATTACTGTTGCTAATAGATTGATTGAGTCAAGAAAAAAATAGTTACTGGCGATAACGGAATTGATACTGGGGCATATTAGGATAATGACAACAAAATATATGTAAAAACGTATACCTGCAATTAAACTATAATGTACGTTACGCAATATAAATCGAATTCGGTCAAATAAGGCTGAGTGTTATATTAAAGACCCAATCCGCGACTTTGTATGACCAAAATGTTGTCCTTGGTATAGTTAAATGAATAATTTTTCCCAGGGAGTTTATTTTCTCATAGAGCGTAATATTAACTGAAGCAAGTCTGACGATTTATTCGGCAACGGTTGGGAACTTTTTAGGAAGGGGACCGGGGGTTGTTGTAATTTATTGAAATTTCCCGATATAACAGCAGAATGGTGGTTTTTATCCAAATTGTTCCCAATATGAACCGTCACAGTTAATATTCTTAAAAAGATAGTTTATTTCTTTTATAGGGGAACGTAATGCTAATTCGGTTCTGATTCACGCTACTCGATTATATAAGTATCTTTTCAACTGGTAGAGTCGATTGCAATAGAAATGGAAGATATATCTAACAACGGTAACGTTTTAATGGAAAATAGGGAACTACTGTAGAAGAGCACAGGATGAGCTTTCATACTGGTGCCACGTATACGCAATTTCACACCTGCGATTTAGGCAAAATTGTTATAGATTCATACTGGCAATCATGAAGCTGAGCTGACTTCATCAGATACAAGGATGAGATCTTTAAATAGTTAGTATACGGCATGGATTGATCGTGTCATAGTTGTGAGGTTACTGAGCGATTCGCTTTCACAGGCTAACGGATCTGTACGGAGTAACTACACTAAGGTAAGAAAAACTGCGAGGTCGTTGACACGAAGGAAGACATCGACTAAAAAAAAAAGATATGATTACCGTAACCAGCTAGTTTCAATGGAATAATGTGACTAATTCGCCAATGTCTAAGGACGACTTCTATGGCCTTGAGAATATCGGGCTGCAATCTGGCAGTGGGTGAGCGAAATATTGAATTAAGAAAATAAGATTACATTACCAGGGTAGCTGCAAGGAGATAACAAAGACCGTGCTGCAGAATTTTGGTAGCATGAAATAGAAGAACTAGAGCCATTGAACCAGGAAAACCAATTACTGGAAGAAGACAACGAAATTAATGTTTCGAAAAACCGCAGCCATAAAAATGTAGGCCTACAATTGGACAATAGTCCTAGTTAGGCGATGTGTAATGTGAATCAATGAATCAAGTTAGCTAAGTTAATTAAGTGTAAAACATGCACGGAGCAAAGCCCGAGGATATGTAACATTGTGAACTTGGTAAAATGACGAGATCGCATTATTTCAAAAAAAGCTAAAGATGGTTTCTGCTGACTGATTGTGGCTTGTAGTTTAGTGGACATAACTAGTTAGTCATACCTTATTCCGAACGACTGTACGTGCATATACGCAGATATTCTGATAACGCATGCATTTTATACGGAGCAGCTCTCGGTAAACGTTCAAATTTACACATGAAGGTACGTGCAGCTACGCTTACGATCCCTTCCGAGATGCCACTATTCGGTGATATCTAGAATAATACGTCCAGCCACTATATGAGTTCAATTATAAATCATCTGAATTTTAAATATGAAAGTTTGCGTTATCAGGTTTGTGTTGGAACTCTGTTGAAAAAACGTAGCGTCTTTTGTGAACGCGTTACTTTGGACAAAAGCTTATCATGATGTCTTGTGCTGGCTGTAAAAACTGTGTCACATTTATGTCATAGAAATTGTGTAGCGTTTCTACCAAGAGGTTGTATTCGAATAAGTTTGGATACCCCAAGGGTCGCTTTTCTTTGAGGAACAAACGAAAAAAAGGAATAAATTTATTCATATAAGAATTCATTATTGAAACAAATAGAAATCAACTATGGACTTGAAAAAACAGGTTAAATGTTTTTAAAACGTGTCGTAAGGGGAAGAAGGCACTTTAAATACTTTTATCTCTGTTTTAGAATAGCGGGTTGTATGCTTCGCCCGATAATCGTGACATTGACTAAATGCTTACGCGACACATATATTTATATACAGGATAAACTGACTATTAAATGAAATTCACTTTAATCAATGTTACGTAAAGCTGTTCCAATCAACTTGGACCGTAAGATATTTACGCTGCAATACTCTAATCGTAGGTCTCCGATTATTGATTCCTTATTTCCACATTTTTTCTTACGACATATGACTTGCGACCTATTAGTTCTGTGTGAGTGGCCTTTTTTGTCGACTTTAAAAACCAATACTTAGATATACATATATCGACAAGTCAATCGATCTGGGCCGGCCCTTTTTTTGCTAAAATGATGTAAGGAAGTAATTGCCTATCTGTAGGCAATTACTGTATTACCCTGTAGATAAAGTCGTTCTTGGAGCAGGTAACGCACGGCTCGTGAAATAATCTGTCGAGTTGCAGTAACATAGCCAATTCAAACCCGCATTGCCATAACTAAAAAAATGTATTTTATGGTATTGTTTGTATGTCACATTTAATATATCCAATTTTGACAGCTTCTGTAAGTGAATAATAATAATAATAAATTAATTAATTCATAATAAAGCATTAATGAATACAGTAAAACTGACCGTCTAAGCAACAATAAGATGTCTTGTTTTGCTGTTATTTTTTCAATAAATTTCAAGATTTTCAATAAAATTGCTATTATAGTATTATAAATGCACTTGGCTTATCTATACAGTCTTGTTCGAAGACAGAAATAATGATAATAATCTATCATATTAAGGTCATAACGGACATATACATCGATATAATGATAGCGCTATAGATGTAGAAAATTGCCTAGACTGTTTGGTAGCTTGAAGGCCTGCTACCATGTTGCTCAAGAGGAGCGATTCCGTTTGTCTCTGAATGTAGAAAACTGAATGTATGTAAAATAGCTTATCAGGCATTCGTTCTTATGGGGAGCCATCACCCTGTCTTTACTCAGGGGCTGACTACTGACTGCGCAATGCCGGCGTCATTTGCGGAAATTCGCGAAAAGACAAATAAAAAGAAAAAAATACTTGTGCCAGCACTGAAATAGAAAACTACAAGAATGGCCTTCCAGAGAGTCACCGTCCCGTGCATATCCTGTAAGCTCAACTCTAACCCCCTACCGTTGCGTTCAGTGGAAAGCTCGCCTCTGAAAGCCTTCGGGCAAAAACATGCTCGAGTTTAGAGTGCCAGAAAGTCAGTGATCAAAAAGTATATCCACATGCACAGCAGCTAAGCTCGCTGTTGTCAGGCTCCGCACCGTCTACTCTAGGATAAAGTGTCTGTGTTTCGGGTGCGAGCTAGTAATAAAGCGCAGGATATCTGGTTTGTATTATAAAGAGAACAAAAGAGGCTCTGTAGCCCCAGCATAGTACTTAAAACGCAAATCTAATTATGTCTAACTCACCTCCACATAGAATCATACAGCTGTATGTAGGCGAATTGGTACGCGATACCAAGAAATGATTACTTAATATATAAAGCAAAGAGGGGTCGATCCCTCTGAAGGCTCTAAGTCCACAGGCTTGAAAAAATAGAGCAAAGTGGCTCTTGGTATTTTTAGGTGGAATTTTTGACAGCGATACGAGAAAATGTTACCTATGGCATCATGCTTCTCCTTTTTTTTTAAGACTGTTAACGCTCGTTTCAAACGGGACTACTTTACATATTTCTATCAAACATTAATTAACTCAGATAATAATTCTTTCCTTCTATCGTAATCAGCCTTAAGTGACTGGTTCGCGGCATTCGGTATCATTTATGCGATAACGTATTTTTAACAGTCGGACAGGAAAATATATGCGTTTTTCAGCATTCGTTAACGGGTTCAAGCCATACACTCTAAAAAGAGAGATATCGTTGGCATATTTACGCCAGTGTAGAGAACTTTATACACCCCACCGTTCTGTTTCCCTAGCGTACTAATAACGCCGCCCTTATCACTAAGATCAACAAAAGAAAAAAAAAAAAACAGCTGTTTGAGAAATCAAGCAAAGGCTCTTTGTGGGTTTTATAAGTTCTGGGTATGAGTGAACGTTTTCGGATGTGGAATTACTCTGATCGAATCACAAGAAAATGCATCCGTTGAAATTTTGTTTAGATGTTGACAGATGAGTATACTGTTGTGAGTGCTGAGTTAAACATCGCTGTACACTGTGTTTTTATCCTTGACGCTGACTTTTTCCATTTGAAGCAGATTTCGACATATTTAAACATGGAAATTTTAATGTATTGAAAGAAATTGATCAGAACATCCAACATGTTAGTTACATTCGAGTGGTCTTTACCTAGGCCTTGCTATGAGATTAAATCACTGAGTATAAACTTGTCTTATCAGTAGTCCTGTTTTACGTATTGCAGATTCATGTTTCGTCTGGCAGTATCTAAACAAAATAGTAAATGATGCATTTTTATATTGTGTGTATTTTAGGCGTAGTGTTATTCGCCCAGGTTCTCTTTTTTCTATTACGCGATTTGTCAATGTAACTGGACTTCCATTAAACAAACGTTAATTGTGCAATGTAGTGCGGAAATTATTTAATCTCACCCACAGATAAATGAATACCTTTTTTAACTTTAACTAGATCGCACTCTTGTTCATCGTAAACCACAGCATGGATTCGCCAGGCTTCCCGATCTACTCGAGATTCCTGAAAGAAATTTTGCTCGATCAGGGCCCAGTTGTCCTTCGTACATGTTCGATGGTATACGTCTCGTGAATAAATCGACGTATGCTTCCTATCGTCTACAACAAAGCAAAAACGTACCGACGCCTTGCATACGAGCGTCGACGGCCGAATTCAAAGCATCGTGGTTTCCGAGCTAATGATGATGCTTACGCAAAGGGTACACGCTGTAATCGAGGACGCTACACTGGGACCTACCCAAAGATCGTCATAAATTAACTTTTGTATGCGCGTATGTTTTGTATCTTTACGCATAAAGCGTACGATACAGACAAAGTGCGTAAAGTGAGACCCTACAATTCTTGCGCAGGCTCTTCTACGTCACTTAAAGATAGCCATGGAAGTTCATTTATGTTGTTGAGTTCTGCTGTGCCCACGAAAATCTTCCCTCCTACTGCTAAACCAGCTACACTAAGATCGAGGGAACGCTTCACTTTAGCGACTCTCCATGACTAATAAAAGACTCTATTACAGAACAAAGAAGAAAAGATTCAAGTTAGTTTGTAAAGCTTAATATCTGTTTGCCATGGATAGGCATAGCTTACATCCGAATTTTGACCAAACAATTGCTTGATAACGTTGAAGTTTTGTCATTGCTAAATCTCTTAAGGAGGCGAGAAATACTGTTCGATGTTGTTTTAAGCCGATTGGGGCTGACCGGAGGATCGTTTCTATGGATGATATTGCGCTCTGGATCGATTTAGGTATCACCCTTTGTCATCTAACATCATCACTGCAACATTCTAACATATTGCCACAGTGCCATCCGGGAGGCAAATCTTAGGGTAACGAGGGGTAGCAACACCCCCAAGATCAAAGCACATACCCGCACTCAGGACCACAGCAAATTATTTTTGGCTAAAGATGACACTTGGTACAGTGTTAGCGTTTGGATTTATTTTAAGTCTATCTCTGTAGGCCTGCCGTTTCTATTCATGCTTTTTATTGGCAGTGTCAGCGATAAGCATGCATAGATCTGATTCTAACTGTAGATAAAATTTTCGGCAAAACAAAGGTCGTAATGACTGTATTTGTGCGAGTTCATGAAAGCTTATCCTAAAACAAATAGTGCCCTGGTTTGGAGGACATATTCGTGAACTTGCTGATGGAATAAATTCTTCTCAAACAGCGTTTCACATGTTGGCTAGGAAAACACAGGGGCGTTTTCAACACGAAGCCGGAGACTATGAACTAGCCCCTATATAGCTATTGTTTGTTCCTGAAAAAGCACCTAATAGGTATTTGATTGATTCCGTATCGTGTTCTCTTTGAAGATGTGCGGTGCGTTTGTGTGGTACTCGCTATTTAATTAAGTAACAACGATGATGCTATATTATTGACTGACTGGCGATTGGGGTTTTGTCCGGCGAGGTCGCGAGTAGTTAACCTCAGTCCCTGCGGTCTATTATGGTTATACTAACAGTGTTGATTCAGAATGTAGGTATTACTTCAATTGTACATATATGTCAATGTTAACAACACTGCATGGACATACGGAAGCATTTTTGTGAGCTTCCGGCTCGCGACGCTTCAAAGAGCTATTGTATTTTCGCTAACATTAATAATGGCCATATTGACAGGAAACTATTTGCTATACATACTTCCTTGGTACGCTTTTTCTCGATAATATATTATTTGCATACAAAAACCTCACTAATTACTCAACATAAAGTTAAACTAACATAAAAAAGAAATAATCAAAAACCATTCATCAATTTCCTCATTGATCCATCTAGTTACCGTTGAGGATAGCATAAATAGCAATAATTCTTCAGCTTGGACATGATCACCTAGTGAGCTTCATTGTAGCCATAGCAAAAAGCCACATATCATCTCTTGCCGCAGAAAAATGCACGATTACGTAGACACGACACTCTATTTCTATGGTGTTATTATTATTACTACGGTGGATACTATGCTGTGCACATATTAGATTATTTAAGCTAAAAGTTAGTTGGACCTGAGAGGGGCCTTCTACGCGTAGGTTTTGCCTCAGGCGTTGTAATTGTTCATCGTGGTTGACCCGTAAAGGTACATACACAAAAATAAATAATGCAACCGGAACTCTGCCGGATAGTCAGCCGTTGCCGCTTCTGTTATTGCTTGCCCTCCTGGACGCTTTTGAATTCTGGGGAGTCGTCGTGTATTGTCAATGTAACATGGTCGCAGTGTCCATCCAACGGTCGTATTGCGTTGGGTTCGCTGTCTGTACGCAATAGCGAATTCTATATCATGTGACAATACGTATGAATCATTTGCTGCCTATTTTGTGTGCTTCTTTGATAGACGACAACGCTAACGATGTTACATTCATCTGGAACCCCTTCGTCTATAAGAAACTGTGCATTTTTCGAAAGAGTCCGATCGGTTTTTTCATTTGCGTCTTCACTCGCGGCGAAACATGTAACGTAGACTGAAGAACTGATCGGAAATAACGCACAAAAACAGAATGCACTATGACGTTGTTTCGGAGGTTTGTATGATGTGTTGCGGTGTTTTAGTCGGTGGCTATATGGATATGTTTATTTATTGCTTTTTTTTTATATTTATTGCTACAACATGTTGATCTGAACTTAAGGTGGCTCTTAATAACTTGGTGCGCGCTCTGCGTGTTAGAGGTAGAGATATGAGGACGTCTAGTGAAAATAGAGAGCTTTGACTATTTGCATGTAGCGGTCAGTAAGAAATCCGATAGTGAACGCGTTAGAGTTGACAAGGGTAAGTTTCCTTAACTTTTTAAACGAAACGCGCTCTATTAATCAAATCGGGCGACAATGTTACGGCGATCTTTATGCTTTTGTGCCGCAGTCACTTTCGATGGAGCTGTACGCTTGTCTGTCTTATTATAAGATTATCACGATTTGCGTTTCTATCTATGTTTTTTTAAGGTAGACAAGTAGGATAGGGAAGTAATAGAAGGAAATGATGTTCCACATTAGAACAGCTCGATTGAATTTCATACATACAATAGGTTTTGTTCGTACCTATGAGCAGCTACAGAATTGATTTAGATAACAGCAGTTACGTTAAAAAAGAAGTGATGATTTTTTTAAAGTGATACAGCAAACAGATATCTATCGCGATGTATGACTGACAACGGTAAGCTGGTGTAAGTCTATGCTCAGAACGACACCGGTTGAGATCAGAGCAAATGCTAATTAATAAGGAAATGTAAATCCAGTTAGTTACATATATTAAGTACTTGGTACGAATAAAGACCGTTTTTATGGAGCGGTCTATGGTTTCTATAGTTTGGCAGAGATTTTTGTACCCCTATTGTGTCGCTTATTATAGGTTCCTCGGAAACGCAGATGCAAGAAAAGGGTTCAGACGAGCTTCTTGCTGAAGGAATTTAACAATCGCAACATACAATGTCACTGAGTTGGTGTATTATGGCATTGTGTTTAGATTATAAAGGATGTGAGAGAACCCTATTGAGGAAAGTGGCAAAACTAAGGATATACACCTAAATCATTTACTTGAGACGCTCTGTTTACCTAGGGTTACTTAATTCTGAAAGAAAATCACTTTTGTTACTGCTTTTTTTGTATAAGAACAATGGTTGTTTAAAAAGAAATTAATTTTTGACGAGATTTTTCTATTTCAATGTCTTTTTTCTAACTACTGAAAGATGTTGCGAAATCATATGTTGCAAATGAAACACTACAGCAATGCTATGTAGACGAACCACGTCAGATACTCACAGCTGTTACCGTTAAAAACTGACCCTGCCCCAGTACCAAATCGGATGAAACTTTTTTTCTAATTTATGTATTTGTACTAGCGTTTGCATTTTCTAATTGCTGCCCGAACTTTTTCATTCTAGATCATACCATTCCTTCCTCCTATCGAATTTTGTCCGCATACAGATAAATTTATCTTATGTCATATCTCAGGTTTTGCAAGGAGGGCCGAATACACCTGAGATTTATTTGGTTGTGCTTGTAAAAAAAACGTCTGTCATAAGCTTGAGCTACTGATGTAGTAGTTCCATCCGCTTATTGTAGCGGCGTAACACGGTAGTGGTTCAATAAGCCCCCGTGTCGAATATGCTATGAACACGTGCCATACAATAGGTGTTAATAGAAACTTGTGACAATCCCTACTCGTCGAGCGGCTAAGTATCCCTTGTTAGGTGCTTCACCTGCATTTCGAATCAATGCGTTCGTTATAGGCGACTTCGTTCAATTTGTGTGTCTTCGTGGCGGGTATCCACTGCTGTCAAAATCGCATATAGGTCCTTTGTTTAATATTTTTTTACGGAATGTTGTGTGTTAAAGAAAGGTTGTAATCTCCCTAGTTTGCCGACTGATACCGTCGATATGTCAGCTGTCCCGAAAGTGGCACAGGTTAATTTTACCCAAGTATGGATGCCCACAAATATAACGTTATATCCATAAAGTGGATTTGATCGAAATAAACCCTTGGCCCTAATCTGCTGTAGATTATCACCATGTGTTCTATTTCAAGCCAACTTGTTTTTCTTAGTTAAATTTCACAACTTTAATTATGCCTTTCTTAAAAACAACTGGTAAAGGTCAAACAAATGTAAACGGGCCTGTCGAGGCTTGCTAGCTTTCGTATAATACATTCCAACAAAGGCGCAGAATTTATATTTCAAATAACATATCGCTTCGCACCTTAGCACGAAAAGTTTGATTTCATCATAAAGTACACACGTAGAACTTGTGTATAGAAGAACACGTCTAATAAATACCGCGCTTGGCTTCGCCGACACGTTTCTTTCTTTGGACTTAATTTTTAATCAGAATTCGACATAGTCATGGCTGGGTATCACTTGTACAAAGTCCAGTGTCCTGCTTGCGCAGGCGTGGGCTCCCCGACATCAGCCTTTAACTCTCAAAAACCCCTCGAAGAAGAAGAAGAAGAAGAAGAAGTCAAAATGCGTTAAAGTGGTACCATCTATGCGGCCAAATCTGCCCGTCTAAACAAAAAAAATATACAACCAAACAATATCTCATCCAGTAATGATGTCTGTCTATGTAAGGGGTAGCTACTGGAGCCGTCCTGTTGGAACTGTATACCCCTAATATATACAGCGTCTTTTTGAGCTACCAAAAACCGAATTATCATATCTGACTCCATTAATATTTTGTGCTCGCATATTTGAAAGAGAACTATGCTGTGATATTTCCGACCGGGGAGTCGCACCAAACAGTGTCACGTTTGGGATGCATTTCCTTCTCTTAAAATGTATGTGGGTCCTTATCACTCCAGACTTGACGATTTTGCTTTCTCACGAAGGCATTAACATGAAAATGATTATGTTGAAAAGCTCACCATTCAGCTGTTGCTATTCAGTTACCCAGCTGAGTTGGGTTTGATGGACACACGTTAGCGAACCGCTGTGATTCCTTGTGCTCAATTAACATTAGAGGACATTGTCCTTGACTTGACGCAATAAATCGTAGGGAAAACCTATTTTCCTACCACCTGTACGCTTCCTATGTCACTCAGACATTTCTAAATTGATCGTCGAGTTATGGCTAATCGCCACGCCTCTACTAAATTTCGGTAAAATTCTGCCTAGATATTCCATTGAAACGTGATGGCACATCCGGACCGTGACTTACCATCCAGATGAGATATTTTCTCACAAAATCTCACAAGCTCTCTTTGTACAGTCGCCAAACACAGTGAACTTCAGTTCATTTTAATACGTCACAGTGGTAATCAATTTTATTTAAAAAATAAACAACATAGACGGCGCCCTCGGCATTCTAGTATAACGGATTTTGTTTTTACGAGAAATTCATCTCAGACTTGGCCTAAAGGTACACTTCTTAGAGAAAGTATAGCTATAGGTGCTTTCAGTTAACGTTTATTTGGCAGATCATAACAATAACAGCACTAGAGAGATATACTTTGTTTGGCTATTCAAAAGCTATCATCACGAGCTAACCGTAATATTAGGAAATACAAATTGTCACCCATTTTCGAAGCAAGCTTCCCAGTCATATCCAAGGCAGAATGAAGGACAAACTTGTTAAAAAAAAGAAGTCGCACCAAAATGAGTACGGTTTATATTGCGGTGAGTGCAATACTGATAAAAATGATTAATATGCTGATGACGACTGGAATAACAGCGTCATTGTCAGCTCCTTGGTGTCGATAGAGCTATACAAATTCACAGTCCGAACCGCATGTTTAATAATACGGGGTCATATAGTCGTAGAAAAATCCGCAGGTGAGTGGAAACAGGCTGACGCAGCTAAGTATCAACTACAATTGCGACCCTAGAAAAGGCTAGAGTCTCAGCGTAATTAAAGCTAGAATGAGGAACGCGTTATCTGGCGGAAGATTTTCGAAACTCCATGAAGTATACGTGTGTCTAGTACGCAACTATTGGCCGTGAACTTGATCTCGTATGCTACGTACGTACAATCGATGTGGAGCACTACGCTCAACTTCAACTCTCGTCTGCATCACGGAATTATTTCCAAATGGATCATGCCTACTTATTAAACAAGTCGACTGAGTGGTACACGCCCTGATCACGCATCATTCTGTCAACTTGTCTAAATACGTCGAAGATATTCTCTCTGCTCAATTTTTTGACAGCTAAATATATACGCTATACACACAGTAATGGTATAATTTACTGTCTAGCTACTAGCAAATCATATTTTACATGAATTTATACCTACAGAAAGGCACTATTCACCAATTCCTTCTTGTCAACTAACGGCTGATTTATCCGATTCTAGTCGAGAGCAGCGCTCGGCAAAAATTTCGGTACCCCTTTTTGCCAGCAGCGTTTGAATTTGCCGCTATCGTCAACGGCTGTCTACGTATTCAGGATCAGATAGAGAAACCATTCCAGGCCGCCGTGATAATACCATTCTATTCAGCTCCCACGAACGCTGGCCAACGCTTCGGTTCGCCTAAAGCTGAAGACTCATTTTCATCTATTGTTGTTGTTGTAACATTACCAATGAGTTGTCCTTTTTACCTGCTGCCTGCGTTCTTAGATACTATATGCTTGGGGTATTTACATGTACAGCAGCAACTGTTTAGAGCTGAGTTTAGCCGCCTGAATCGATTTAACGAATTTAAATGAGAGTGAGGATAAATCGAATTTTTTTGTCTGTCATACTATACAGTATATACAATACAAACGTGTTGTTTATCAAAGAACGTTATGATCTCAGTTAGCAGATCATCCGTGACGAGTATCGACTATTTGCACGTTCAGTTTTTACCATCTCTGGTACCGACAACGCGAGAGACCGCTTCTGACACTGTTATGTATTTCAAACACTATTCGGATAGTTTAACGTGCGCTTCTCTACTCCGCACAGCGCCGCTCCTGGCCATTAATTTAATCAATCTGACTCACGAGCGGTAGGTCAGGTATGGTACTGTCTATCAACTCCCCAAGCTGACTGAAAAAAAAATAACAATATCATTAGTCTCTATAACTTTAGTAGGCCTTAGTTAACCTCTCTTTGTCACGTTACTAGTCCTTGCTCATTTCTGGCGAATCGTACGCCAGCAGATTTATAAATAACGCGCGAAATTCTTACGGAAGAACGTTTGCGAAAATCTTTTGTGCAGGCGTTCCGATTTGAACACTTGATTTATATGCAAAACTGGCTTGCGATAGACAGCAGCCTTGTTGCCGCTTCGGCCTAACAAAAAGGTACTCGCTAAATGCCCAAAATTACACATGCAGCCCACAGAAAATCAACTAGCCCGGCACTGGACATGGGCGTACATACCAAAAGAGAGCCTTTTTTTAGCCGTATAAACAGACAGATCATATTTCCTTGTGATATAAATAACATTTGAGACTATCTACATACGCACGCAAAAGGGACGGTAGGTGTATAATGTAAGCGCGGTCGAGAAGAAATTACCGTACAGGTGATAGGTAGTAGATAAAAGAGCAAGTTAACAGTTCAATGTTAAAAGTATAAGCATATATCGACTACTAGACACTAAAATATTGGTTTGACCATTTGACATTGGTCAAATGTTCGTTGATATCGTTCAAGACGTTCCGTTTAAAAAGTCCATGTATATATCGAGCTGCTTGGGAAACAGGGTAGTAAGCAATGTAGAAACACTGACCTTTTTTAGAAATTTTAGATGATACTCAACTTCAAACACAAAACAAGGCAAATAGTCTTTCAAAATACCACCTTTGTGCTTACTACATAAAGCTAGAGCTCCACCATTTATACTTTAGGTATTTATTTAATCGTTAACTGTTAATGTATACCTCAACTTAGAGTAAAGTACCTAAAAGTGTTTCTTTCAGCAATGTGGTTTCCAATAGTGTTTTTCTCATTGATATAAAGATAATGCAAATTAATTATACTATAGGAAAAAATACTACTATAGGAAAAAATGCAAATTAATTATCTTTATAACACAATTTTTCCTACTATTGATACAGAGTCTATTTCTGTAGAGCCAATGACGCTGATGTCTGCCGTTGTTGATGTCACACTCGCTCATCCTGGCGCCTTACACTAGTAGTAGAAGCATAAACCTGCTCTGATAGAGATACGGGTTTGTATCTAGAGTTTTTACGGGCTATTTGGATCAATCGAATCTGTTAGTTGCACTATAAAGCCAAAAGTCAGATGATAGGTAAATGTCTAAATTAAAGAAACTCGCATCTGATGTTATACTCGACGGCTCCAGACGCCGTGTAGATTGGTCTGATAAGCTTATATTTAGCAGCCTCTTAAATAGAGCCGTATATTTTATGTTCATATGAAAATAGTCGCAGCTAATATATCTACGTGAGGTGCACGCTGCTTTGAACTACTACGACCTATAAAGAGGTACTCGTTAACCTGTTCAGATAGCGGTAGGTTAAAATGACTTAATCTGCTGCTCGAATATATATATATATGCGCAAAATTGTGATACTGCATCGGAATAAGTTACAATACGATTCTCAGAGAACCTTCTGACGAATGGGACTTGTATTGATTTTAGTTCGTGCTGCGTTGGCCCACGTGTGAAACGAACCTGGCTGATAGTTTCGTTCCTCCGCTTGCTTTAGAAATCCTCGTTTGATATTCATTACCAGGTTCGATCTTTTTTGCACGCCCTGGGACCTGGCTTAGGATTGACTTGGCCAAACAGTCATCACTCAGAAAACGCTGTGCCCGTTTAAATTTTGACGTTACAGATCCATTAACCTAACAACTTTTAAGAAAATTCAAAATCATACATAGATGTGTAACTGTCAAATATTAAATGTTACTTTTTTCTCGCTCTTTTTTTTTAAGTGATGTATTTTTCACGATTCACTTACTCGTAATCTCTTTGGATCAATTTTTTTTTTTTATCTTCAGATGAATCAGTTGATCTGAGCGCCTAACTGAAATATGTTATAGATATATAGCACTATTCATTATTAGAAAAATAATAGGATGAACTTTGTGAATGAAAAATGTTTCCATATCAGTCTTTGCGTGCAGTATAAATTATGAGTTTGGTCTACTATCGATTCGATATTCTCCAATAGATCAGCGCTCATGTTTCCCAGGTCGACGTCAGGCAAACGTATACAAGTGTAGCAGGACTAGGGCAAGCTATCTTTCCTCAAACGTAGCAGGACTTCCAGAATCTTTGTTTCCAACCGCAACATTTTTATGTAGGGTTCACAAGACAGACTAGTGGTGGCATGTAAGTGTTTTTTTTTTTTTTTTTCGATCATTATTGTGTCTTCCACACCTGGCATGGGTGGAAGGAGCGAACGCAGGCATGACCATAAGTTCGTAGGTTACCGCTGTCGCTGTCCTTCAGTGCGGAACACAGGACACCACTGTCGTGTTGTTTATGATTGGGTCCTCACCATTTTTGCTATGATGTATGCAGTAGGTGGGTCAGTTCGATGTGATGCGACAATTACCGATGGAATTTCGGAAGCAGCCCTAGAAATCAGCTGCTCCGAAGTAGAAGCAAAAAACGAACAGTAATGACGAGAGCAGCGACAATATGGATAGCAAATGAGTTTTGGTGCCCCTTAGGGAACAAATACAAACTGGGGCAACTGCTTGGAATATACCTTGATCAAACGAAGCAAAAAGCACACGAACGCTAAGGATTTGAAAATAAACGACAACGACCAGTAAAAGGTATGAACGAAATGAAGTGGCGGTCACCTACGATGGAAACCGCTCTTCTACTGACAGAGCTATGTCCCGATACAAAATGCCGACGGCGACAACCTTGCACGGCGAGAGTCAGCGAACATGCTGTCAATTTTTTCACTTGGGGATAAGGAAGGCACCACAAATACTACTCTTTTTGTGTGCGTAGCCTTTATCGCGATGCACATGACTGTAAGGTTTCTGTTTTTTGGTTCGTGTCGTGTAACGACGCCGTCGACCCTAATTTAAACCTATGGGAATGTCTCCAATCGATCCCACAGCAACGAGAGACTTCTCCTAAAGTCCAAGTAGACAGAAAGATAATAATGGACTGTTGTTCCCGGAGGAGGCCCACGAGAGTGGAGAAGAAACTTTATATTGATAGAAGCAGGGATGACCACTACGAGAGGTAATTGCAATTGTATTGGCTATGTCCGTCACCATCTAAGCGTTTTAAGTAGAATGATTCAGTCCTCTCTACAGATGTAGCAAATATTAGAATGGAAGGAGAGCTATTGCTACGTTTCGGCAAACATGCGAATGTTTTAGGCGGGACCAATACAATATTATTCATTGTTGCAAACCATTTGTTCAAGTTGGTTTAATGAACCCAACTGTTTGCGAAGGTATTGTTATTTGACGAAACAAATGTCCAGGTAAGATAGAAATAAGAAGTATAAATAGATGAAACATAACAGTATGTTTCATTTCAATAAAATAGAGTAGCTAAGACTGTGAGGTTGTCTCTATTACCCGTCGTGTCGTGGCAAGCATTCGAAAACAGCAATGGCGCCAACCACATATGGATCTCGGTCAGGGCAGACAACACTTTCACAGAAAAAGTGGGGTAGAAGGTGGCAATTTGAACTGGGAAAAAGGAGATATAGGTGAGTCCGATATAGTTTAGCAGGGTAGCCAGAACATAGATGTGGCGGCAGTAGGTCGAATCAGAGAGAGAAAAGAAGCACCCGGCAAGCTCGCTTTTTCAGAGACGAACAATGTAAGCATAGTACGTCAGGTTATCATTTGTTTTCGCTTTTTAAATCCCTTCGGCCTTCTATGCATCATTGACCTGTACACGTGGCTCAATTGAAGCCTTAGAGGCAACGGGTATAAAAATCGAAAGCGATAGGACGCCGACGGCAAATTACAGGGCGGGCTTCATCCTCTTCTAATTCGTTAATTAAAGTTAATAAACCGTACCAGCTAACTGTGACGTCAAACAATTTAGTATCAATAGCTGCTGTAGCAGACGTTTACAACCATCTCCTTGACTTTGTAGGAGTTCGTGGAGATTCGTATAAACAAGATTTGACACACGAAGTTGTAGGTCACAACTTCGAAAAATATAACTTATTGCGTTCCCACATCTCCTATCAAATCTGAACTATATGACGCCTACTATCAATTTGGAATTATAGAATAACTGTTGCGTTGTTTCATCTAACTCGAATAATTTGATTCGGTGTGCAAATCGGAATAGACAGCCGAAAAACGGCATTTCTAAAATAGATTATAATTCTTGAATATCTGACGAGCAGATTAAAGCTAAAGCACTTAGAATTAGATTTCTGTGGACCTGTCTTTATTCTTCGTGACGCTTCGGGACAGGAGGATGTTTTATTTCCAAGCAACTCTGAATGTCTAATTTTACCCTCTGTACGATCAAACACTCCCTGTCAAATGGAATTCCACCCCTGATAGAGTCTATATACTCTATAAAAGGCTTGCATGCTTTCCTACCGAGCTCCTTTATGTGATGATGACTCGAAAACAGATCTCGGTAGCTCAAGAGCCTACTGGGTTAACAAAGAACCATATCCGGATTAGTATGCGTTCGCAAAGGGAAGATCTACGGAAACACAGCTTGTTTGAATGATTCAAAAGTGAACCTGAGTTCAAAATCATCGAGAACAATTCGCTAGCGCTTACTTTGACTTTTTTAATATTTTTGACCAAGTTAATCATGAGTTATTAATTGTGAAGCTCGTCAAACTAGAAATAAAGCACTAGTTCGTAAACTGGATAAGAATCTATCTGTGAAATAGAGTCTTATACTCAAATTAATGATACCCTTGTTTGCAACGAAGCATGTTCGTAGGACATGCCTTGTCTTGCCTTTTTCTATTTAGTATTTTTATTCTTGATACAAAAGATTTTTTTATCAGCATAAGTCCTCTGGCAGTAATTTGACGGCCCCTCTGGTGATGATGACGACGATCGTTCGCCACTTCAAAGGGCAGTCAATGCTGTGTCGGCGTGTTGTTGTGCTAGTGACATAATCTTCTCTGTTTAAATACGCTTGACTATATACTATAAGGAGTACACTTTAATATAACCATTCCTAGGAATCATGCCAGAGTTTAATTTCGACCTTCATACTAGTCGGATCATTAGGTCAGCTTCAATTACCGTTGATTTCCTTTTTCAACGTTTTGTAATTAAAAACTCTTCATTTTATATTGATATATGTGAAGGTCTGTGTTTCAAGCTGTTGTGTGACGAACCGAAAAGTGGCGACCTTAAATGAGAAAATACGTTGGCGCTTTTGAACGAGTGCGGGTATAGGTTAGTTTGTAAAGTACTTTCAGAAGCGGCATAGAAAGAACCAGTTTATCACTTTAACCTATATATATATATATATATATATATATTGCAGCTCAAAATAGATCCGAATACGTTTATAAGCATCCGATAATCTTAGTTATCACACATTGCTAACGTCCGGATTACGCTCTTCTCAGCGGAGAAATGATCATGGTGCCAGAACGTTGTCAATGCATTTCGGCTAAACCAACTAATGTTTTTATACGATAATGGTAACACCAAACTACTGTGAGTACTTACCATCGTTTGTACCGCTAACTTATTGCAAATGTGTTGATAATTTGCTGTCCATTGCGCGGTGAGGGTATATTTGCGATAATTAATGTGAGTATACTATATACCAAGTAAGTATTGTTATAAACCAAATTCAATTACGCAACAATATAATAGTGCGTTTGTGGAGACCTACATGTTTCTAAACTAGAAGCTCTTTCATTATTTTATCGCCAATAACGCTAGTGAAATTCATGCTCATATCAGGATGCCTGATCATGTTTATCGAAATTTCTTTTTTTTTACGGATAGAGTGTGTAAATTAGTTTCTTTCGTTTAAATATAGAGCTTATACAGAACTAATACAGATCGTTATGCCCCTGGAATCTTTCATAATAGCTGGCATGCAGTTTCAATGAACAATTAGTTTTAAATCTACCGAGCTATCTCAAATTCCGAATTGATATTGGAAAAGGGTTACACCGCCATCGCAGCTTCCAAGCCTTATTAGACAAACGCTGTTGAACTTATGAAAACAACTTAATACCTTCATATACGTGCATAGAAGTATTCTTTTTCCATGAAAGTTGACGCTTTTTTCCGTTATTCTGATTTAAGTTAAATTGAACTAGGGAAAAAAATTGCTGTCGCTGCCCTTTTTTTTTTTACTTGAATTCAGTGGTGAATTTGTAGGCAGCAGTTTTCTAATCTAGGTATTTGTTAGAACCTTATGATAGTTACAATATCCGGTTCCACTTGTCGTGTTTTGCCGTTTCTGTTACTATGTTCCCATTTTTTGGACCGATATACCTTATCCATTTCTAAAAATCTTTGCAACAACGCGAACATTGTACATTTTTGCCAAAAAATACTATTTTGAAAAGAGGAAAAATCTTGGAATACTCGCATTAAGTATTCGTTTGATGCAGCCGGCTGAGATTTGGCTGATTAAGGCATGTGTAGGTGGTGCGGACTCAAATTAACGATATCTGTCTTCAATTTTACCTCGACACATTGAAGTGTATATCCAACAATTTGGACAAAATTACGATCTCACACCTCATTAGTAAACGTGTGAAAAATCGATTCTGTACCTGTTGTAGATATTCGAAAGATGAATATAAACCTTTAATAGGTGATCCACATTTCGTAAATCTCGACTACTTCCGCGAAAGCTATAACTGGACACCCATTTTTCAAAAGTAAGCAATATCGAACTTGTTTAATAAAATCCAAAACTCTGGTTATTTTAAGAAGTCAATCTTCAAACGTATCAAATTCCATCATACCGTATGCGAGAGAACCTGACCTGCTGAAAGTATTGAAGGGCAAAAAACCTTATGCCAAGGTGGTTTTATACGTTGTTAATAATGAACCATTAACCCAATTAGTGTTATGTCTAATGGGAAACCGAAACTGCTGCCTGAAAAGTTAATTCAACTGATAACTAGAAATTGTATGCTGAAACGGTTAATATTCGATAGCCCTACCGGCCGTTTCAGCAAAAATAGCAATTTTACTTTTCAAAAATCTAAAAGGGAAAAAAAATATTCGAAATACCGCGCTGTACAATGCATTTTGCAGAGCTTAGAAAAGATAACTTGCCAATGCGGACCTTCGAAAAATTAGAAGTAGTAATCGAGAAAATCAATAAAAGATATCAACCTCTTCGGAGTGGAGCCACGCTCTACAGAAGAACAAAATCCCATTCGGGAGCAAACCATCTATCCAGCTGTCTTCGTCTTACAAGCAGCACCTAGGAAGCCTTATGTAAATAATGAAAGGCGCTTACCACTTGAATTTTGTTTAAGATGTTAGAGCATAGAAGTTATATATGATATATTTAACAGTGATCGCCTCTCGGCGTGTGGTGCGCGGATAGAGCTCTTTATAGATGGCGTTAGATATATATGAGGGTACCTCGACACGATGCCACACTAATAACTGTCGATATTCAAGTACATGTATGGTTTATTCGATCTACAGATGGCTCTGCCCCGTGTTAAAGGGCAGAATGTAATGGTAGTAATAAAATTAAAGACTTCTCTAACGTTAAAAATAATAATCCATCGAGGTAGTGCTTATAGCAGGTAGGAGTATTTGTTTATTTTACGTCTACAGATACGAATCCAAGACCAACTAGATATGATTTGCAAAATGTATTTATTGAGAAACTGATTGAAATCAATTTTACTAGGGTTCGCAGTTCTTCACTAACTTTGTTTGATCGTGTCTTCTTCTTTCATCACTCTTAAGCTGCTGAAGAGCATTATATTTTGAGACTATATATTGAATTGATGTTTGTTTGCAGCGATCGTTAACATATCTTTTCTACTACACAAGAGTAGTTTTGACCATAATTCAGGTTTAGGCTCACAGGGTAAGTGTCGCAAAACAATCGAAGCTACTGAGCCTCTTTATAAGTGATACGCACGAGGCTTAGCAGCAGCAGCAGCAGCATATGTTTTATCTATATTTTACTTATGGTTGATCTGGTCGATTTCAATAAATTGTTACATTTTCAGTGTTTTATTCATCCTCATCATCTAAATATTTGAGCTGTACAAGTATCAGATGGTCACATTATATGTTTCTGTTTCACACAATAGATGGCATAAGCTTAGTGATGTGTGAATCGTCGAAACTACCATAATAGTATTGACAGCGCGTTCAAAATATGTGAGGAAGCGAATTCAGCTTGCTTCTATACAAGCTGAGCGGCCAAATTATTTTGAATTTTACGTTCGGTACTGCAATCATTAGATATTTCATCATACGGTCGATTACCAGAATGCGTCCACCTTGAATTCGAATCCAGGCCACAGCGTATGCCCTACGTATAAACGACGTATATACGACGTAAACACCTGGCACATCTGCAGCGGCTAAGGGAAGGTAATTATGGCTTTGTTTTCAACAGCAAATTTCCGTAATCTCCAAAGAACCTTATACAAATCTGATTAGCATCGACAACAGGACTGGGTTCTTTTTTAACAAATGCTCATTTGTTTATGCTGTCTTTGTACTCATTGTTTCTGCTAGTTGACATCATAATCATTGCGGTTGACCGCCAGCGGAAAATAAGTTTGACTTGATAATCATTGTCACGACAGTTAACGTCGTGTGTAAAAGGTAAAGTGCCTTTTGTCCATGGCAAGAATATTATTTCAGCAACAATCATTTTCTGTGTATCGTTATGGTTAGACAGGTGCTAATTCGGCCCGCTTGCGGTACAAAAATCCTGGTGGCTCGTCGACAAATCGTGAGTTTCCGACACACAGTTTAGTCTTGGACAAATTGTTGACAGAGGTATCAGTGGGCTGTGGGTTAAATAGCCTCCGCCCCAACGACTCATGAAGGACTACTGTTAACAAAACAATGGCACCATATCGACTAGCGCCTAGAACTCCTGTACCCTTGTTACATCCAAGCTAGTAGCTGTTTACTGTTGCAATCCTCGACCGTAACAATACAAATATATAGCTTATTTTAGAGGCTTATTTCTACTGCTACTGTTTGATAACGCTGCTGCAGGCAAAGTACGTGATACACGGGACATAATTACCTCATTCTTATTTTACTGAGATTTTTTTCTTGAGTATGTGCCTTTGACCTAGAAAAGGTCCTAGTTATGTGTTACATGGACATTTCTTACTCCGCCGTAGAAGTTGCATTACAAACTCACACTAAATCGATAATCGCACATTCATTTATATTAACAGTTAAAAATATCTTGCGGGATCAATTGCCTACGGTATTGGTATTAATAGTATACCTCGGAGACAGCTGCTAATTTTGGACAACACCATCGGCGACGTTGGTTGTTGCACGCATCCTTCTGAGTCATGTCCAAATATATATATAAAAAAAAAAAAAAAAAAAAGGAAAAAAGTAAAACACACAAAAATATTTTTAGAATCTATGTTTCTCCTAACCTCCTCTGGCGGAGCACTTGACACTTACCATTTGACTGGAAAGAGGCTACACATGACTGAATAATCTCTGTATGCATTTGATTGCATACAGAGATTATTCAGTCAATGATGCAATGAAGACAGTATCCGTATTATGATTTGAAAACACAAGATCGCGAGCTCCAGTCTCCGGAGGCAAACTGGGAGTTATTGACATGTCAGAGCTGAAGTGGCCTAAAGCTCAGATCGGCCGGGCCCAAAGTGAGAGAGACTTATGTCTCCCTTACCAATAGCTCACCGGTCACCTCAGGTCGACTAAAGCAATGACCGCCCCACGGATCAGACATTTCACTCCTCAAAACATTTGTTATGTTAGCGAACGTAATAGGCAAAAGCAAATACAAATTTATTTTGTCGCTCCATAACTAAAAGCAGCAGCGGTTTCTCCACCATCACTTATTAGGAATTCAGTAGCAAAGATAAATAGGTAGATTTAGATCCTATAGAAATGGTGAGAAAATTTAGACGTAATATTCGTGAAATCATTGCCATTATTTATAAAATCTAGAGGGCATCCACTGTGCAGAGCTACGTCACTTTGCCACTTGACCTTGTGCGGGGCGAAAAAAATTATTGATCGTTTACTTGAAACACTGATTTCGTTTAACAGCATTCGACCAGTACAATTGATCTCTACATTTTTTCACGAACACCTTTTTACGTGTTTCGTTTGAGGCTTATTTAGCGAATAATAAAGTTCCCGAAACTTCCGCATCTCGAACAGAAGAGCTCTGAAAGGATTAAGCCATTCTTGGCTCACTTTAAAGTTAAACTGAATTCTCTTAAATGTTATTAAAAAAAAACATTTGTGCAAAAGTATAATTTTGAAAACTTAGTTCAATAGTTTTGGGCGATGAAATGGTGCTACTGATTAATGAATATCTAAAGTTTACTGATTTAACTCGCCTGAATCTTTTTTCATGAGGAAGTAAAAGCCGCCGGTGATTCAGTATCTAAAAAGTGGCAATCAGCAAATAGTGTACGTTATACGTCTATTTACGAGGTAGCACCTAGCGTTAGTGGTGCATTCTAAGAAATACTTTCTTTCTAATAGCAACCTTAATGTACAGAGTAGGCGTCCTAATCTATGATATCGGACTGGCATTGCAGGTCCTTTTCATGCAGTTCGCCTCGAACATGCTTGCAACACTACGGTATGCTTGAATTGAGATCATTTTACGTACGTTGACTGTAATATGTGTATTTGTACTTATATTAACGACGCATAATTAATTGGTGCTGTTAATAGTGACGACAGAAACATACGGATGTGTTTGCATGAATAAATGCATAGAAAATTAAGCGATTTTCCGCCGTACGATCACAGGATTTCGCTGGTGTAATAGAGCTTAACCAGATCTTTCTAGACGTAATCGCAAGAAGGACTCACTTGAAGATTCAGTTTTCAGAAAGGTTTCTTGTAAGGATCGACCACGTCCGCTACGTCTAGTAGAACAAACCCTTTCCCTCGACTCATACTGGCATGGCAAATACTGGGAACTCTTTCATATTTCCCGTTCAAAGTAGTTATTCCAATCTTCTGTATGTTTCACTGCTTCTTTTTTTTTCGTATTATTTTGAATCATCAGAAAGGAAGACCTAATAAATGTTTGTACGTCCACCGAACGGCTAGGTCTGCCTACGTCCGACAGCAGTGGGCCGGCCCCAAATGGGCCCGGCCAAAGTTATGGACAGCTTTTTCAAACAATACTATTCCAGGAGCTCCATTACTACCGTACGCATTCCCTTTCTACTTTGCTTTGCTGCTTTTTCCTTATCGTATTGTCTGTTTCGGTGTAAATTTTGTTTTGTTTATTACCGTCTTGCAACTTCCTAACAGATCTCATCCTATGCTCACGCTAGTAATTTTGCTTCGTTATCAGAAGTTGCGACATCCCGATTCCTTCGAAAAACATAAACAGGTGCGAATTAACCCGTTTTAGTCTGCCGAGCCTCTTGTTTCTCTGCGAGAGAAACGTTGGTGTGGCTTCAGCAGAGGCTGAATTATCTATCGCAATAGGACTACTCTGTCGCGGCCTGGGCTCAGCTTCCTTTTGGCTAGCAGAACAGGGACACGATGCATGCAAAATTTTGCTGTTACCGTGAGCCGGACAATCAGACTCGTCTGTTGTGGCACCGTAGGAAGTTCTCGAAGAACGTAAAATTGCTTCGGGTTGGGTCCTAAAAATAGTCTGAAATAAAATGGGCCGCAATGGCTTCGTGGCAGGAACAGAAAAAAGGCAACCCATAACCAATTCGGTTTTGCAGGAAAACAAGTATTTCCGAACTTCGAAAAGCGAGGTGGACAATCGATCCAAAATGCTTGGCAAAAGGCAATGAAAAAGAATTTGTAGCTTTAAACCTATTCTAACTAGAGGTGGGCGGGAGAAAACGAGGGGTATGGATATCGAGTGGGGTACACGAACTGAATGCCAAACACAAAAGGGCTGAGCAGGGGAAAGCGTTGGAGGCGTCAGATGAAAAGACGGAAAGCGAATAAAAGGCGTGCATGAAAATATTCATCTTTTCGTTACACTTCGTGCCGTTCTCGTTTGTACTCCCAGCGCACTCGTGCTGTGCATGCTGTGCTACTGCTGGCGTTTCTGATCGTCGTCATCGTAGAAGTCACCATGGCAGCCGCTACCGATGCCATTAGCTTTGTTTTATGTCATTTTCCGGGGGGGGGGGGGGGGAGGGGCTAGAAATATATCTCAATCGAGCCATAGATTAGAGCTGCATTGTAGTGCGCACTAGAAAAGAGGGGGCGTAGCTGCCAGCAAAGGGAAACGTTGCTGGCCGCGGCAGGGTGGTAGCGACTAGGCAACAGAGAGGAGTAAAACAGCTGCCGCTGGCGAGACGGGCTGGCACAACAGAGTGAATTAATGCCACTAGCCGATACGAGCGCAATGTAAATTCGACTGGATGAGGAAGATTGGTTTGTACTGCCGCGTATCGTAGCCAGCAGTCAGTTGATGCTAGCTGGGGCCTTCTGCTTCCGAAAGTCGGGAAGCCGAAAGTCTTGATCTGATTTCTCTTCTTTCGTACACTTTTGTTTCGGTTTTTCTTCCAGAAAGGTAAAAAAGAACTCAAGGAGAAAACCGAAGCAAACAGCAGGTCGAATAGAAGAACCGGTTTCAAAATGAAATGTTTTCAACGTTGTGGCACTGATTTAAGAGACTGGCCGTGTCCAAAAGACAGTGCACGATTAACATAAAATATACTTAGAAGCTGACGCGCAAATGGCCAGCTGCCTTTTTGCTAATTGTGTTGTTCTTGTCAGATGTCAGATACTCCGGTACTTCAAATATTTATTTAAAATCAAACGCCTTTTGTGTTTTTAGTTCTTTACTTCTTTTTGGCTTCTTAGTTCTAAAATAAGTCGGATAAGAACATCTGATCAAGGCTATGCGTTGCTATTTTTTAATTTATGCTACAAATTATTTAATCGTTACCTGAATTAAATGATGGAAATGTGAATAAATTACTAAAGCAATTATAGTTGGATAATTGGACAGTTGAAACTGATAAAAGTCAGAAAAAGATCATACCCAGGGTGCCGTATTCAAAACCTGATGATAGTTACTTTATATCAGTTTCTTGCAGCTTTCGGCAAGATACGTTGCACTGAGATTTTCCATATACGGACTAAACGGAAGTTGGCTGAGGCTTTTTTGCCCTACGTTCTATTTGCTGATTCGATAGGTGACCTAATGCCACAAACGTTAGGCACGGGTACGGTTTTGTTTTAAGATCGGTCAAAGAAATAGTAACCGCAAAACATGAACAGCCACCCAGATAATGCTTCATGTATGGACTGCGTTCCTCTAGAGTGTGTCAAGGTTTCACAAGCGAAACATTTGTAAAAGACGGTACCATGTAAATGAATTATCGCACGTATTTGTTTGGGAAAACATGCTGCCATTTTGCCTGTAGTAGGTCGATTGGGGTTCTTAAATATTGGACCCAATATAACAGCTAGAAGATATGTCATGCTGACGTAGATTGTAGGGCCCAGCTCAATGAAAAATATCTTTGTAGACAGCGCCATACATCCTGAACGTACGACTTACGATTTGGTGATCGCGACATCAGCAAAGCACGACACGAAGCATTTGAATCAGAGCTCACACCTTTAAGAATCAAGAAAAATATACTTAGAAGGGCCTTACTTAGACGGGCGACAATTCGGATGCTGTCAGAGACGGTAAAAAAACCGTTAAAAAACTGATGCGAAAGGATTTGTTTCAAGATTCCGCTTCATGTTCAAAAAGTGTCGTTAGAAGTAAACCTGTTCCTTATTGTTTTTCACTACGGTTACGGTGCAATAGGCCATTATTGGCGAAAGTCGTCCTAACGTCACATTCACTTCAGTCGATTATGTACAACTAATCATGGCCAGGCATAAGGATAGTGGTCTCAGCAACTTCTAGATGCTTGTGGGACATAGGTTTGGTCAAAATTGTTCGTAAAACGCCGTTCGTAAGCGTTATAAGAGTCGCACAGAATTGGGTATATGGTAAGAGAAAATACACAGTTCTTAGCTAAGCAAAGTGTACTCCTAATCGTAATATAGGAACATCTGGCTAAGCGTGCCAATTTAACAACGGTGCATTGTACGTGGACCTATATAGGTGGGTAAATGGATCTATGCATGAGATTCTTTTCATTTAAAGTAAATGACGCTGGGAGACAGGAGATCATGAACTTATAATGGCTATCTTGAACATACACCGCCTGTTTTTCTTTCAAATGGCCACCATTGCAACTCTATAATGCTGTAAACACTAGATAGACGCACCTGAAGCGGATGCGGTAGGACCTGGAGCAGAGTTTGTAGATGATAGACAGTACTTATCTTTGATACATCCTGTTGATATCGGATGCAATATCAAACTGTTAAAGATGTATCTTGAACCAGTGATGCCAAATGTGTGACTGAATACGAGAAAGTGTGCTTGTGATCAGTAAACATATATGAGCAAAGCTAGGTACTCAAGGAGGCCGAAAAGCTGGAGAAAAATTGCAGAAAAAGCGAAGAGGAAACTATAAAAAATGACCAAAAACGCCTAGAACGCGGCTATAATTCGAGTACAAGGTAAACTTGACGCTCACGCGGATTTCCTAGGCAAATAGAACGGTACGACCGAAGAAAAGCAAAGGCGCTAAAGTGAAGAGCATGCTGGCTTTGCTTTAAAAAACAGACGAGTTCTTAAAAAACTTTTCTTATAGTTAGGAAGGTTCCAGTGACTGTAGATGATGTATACTGTAGATGAAAGAGGGCCGACATCATAAGCAGGGACGATAATTAGATACTATCCTTACATCTTTGCTGAAACAATTACATTATATTATAGAATAGCATTACCAGCACTATTGATCCATACGACCTTTTCCCGTCCGTCTTCTTTCTACCACTTCAACTCTCGTTTGTGCTTACAGAAAGAGTCATTGTTTAGAGATTAGATTCACCAGTAGCGCAAAGTGTAAATAGACGAGGAGTCGCATAAACACCTAAGCGTCCATACGGTGTCTCTGGTGCATGCCCTGCTACTGTTGCGCACTATGCCCATTTTCTGTCTGTCCCCATAGAAGACACGTGAGTCAACATATTTGATTCTCTTTCCGGCTGCACACTTCTACTGCTTTTCCTCTGGTACTTTCAAAGTTTGCCGTAGGTAATTCTAGTTACTGGCAACGTTCTTAGCCAGCCCTAAACATTACACTCAGATGAGCGAAACTTCGCGCCGTGTACTACCGCGAGTAGGTGTAGAAGTCGTACAACAATAAGCACGTACTCGTCTGCAAAGTGCATTTCTAGTATGTAAAATAGTAAAGCGGCTATGGCCGTCAGAACATGCGAAGACGCCAATGCTGCAGAGTAGTTGTGGACGACGCTAGATCATTCAGTGGTCTAGCGCCCCAGCAAGTACTTTCGCAGCAGGTTCTTACAGTCGGCATCGTTCTATATAGCTATGAAACTAGTGAAATTAGTGAGCGCGCGTGTCGACACAATGCTTTCCTAGGTCTCCTTACATTTTGTCGCGTGCGTGCAAAAGATCGCGAGCGAACGGTTGCAGCGGCAGCTACCATTGTTCTAACGCCGTCGACAGCTCGTGAGCGTGTCACTATGCATACATATGTATTCAGCTAGCTTTGTCCCATGTGGCAAATGTGTGGCCAAGCAGGTACCGGCCACAAATCGGACTCGTCCGCTGGTTTTCACATGGCCTAGGCAATAGTGAAGGTATAAATGCTTCGTAAATAAGTTTTGCAGCTTCAACTGCAACTAGAGTCCCTCCCGGTGCTCCGCACCGGCAAGAATCTTGGTTTCTGCCATGCAATATGTAGCACTGTGAGAAGACAAGAACCATGCAAACCGTTCAAGTCGGCATTGTCGCAATAGCCGCTATTTTATGCTCACCCGAGTGTCCCTGTAGTCGGTGTGCGTGGATAGCTCGCAGAAGGCAAACGTTGGCGACTGGCATAGGCGATGCCTTGCGACTTGACGGCAATGCAAAAATAGCGCAAACGACGCATTCCGCACTAGGCAACCGGCCTGCAACCAAAAGCGGTGTCGCTGACGAGGTCTGGCACCCTACTGCTAAACGATTATAGGCAGAAAAGAAAGGAAGGAAATGTAAACTGCATTGTGAGCTCATGTGTGTGTGCACGTGAGTGAGGCCAAAATGGTAGCTGCGGATCTCGGAAAGCCTACCAAGGCTACCGAGGGTGTGCCTAATAGAATGAAATCTTGCGAACCCGTAATGAGTTCACATGGCGCCGCCTGGCAGGACATTAATGTCAGCGGAGGTGCGAGTGTATCCCCTTTCTTCCGGACTCTGTACACAAGAGGCCCTTAGTAAGTGTTCGGGCGGATTTTTGTATGTGTGTTTATTAGAGGGAGAGAAATAATAGATAGAGAGAGGACGTACGAACGACTATGCAAGTAATAGGTCATTTTAGCTCTTTCACACCCTTCAATAGCCTGAGCGTGCAAGTCGCCGGTAAATGCGCGCTTCTGGTTTGGTGCAAGCTTGATCGAAGGCACCGATGAGTGATGCGCAGAGGATTGACAAGAAAAAAAATAAAAGCGATTGAAACCTTAACAGCAAACTTAGCTAAGCAAAACCTTTTGGTAAACGCTTAGGACCCAGCGGCCATCGTGGTCGAATGAGCTGCGTCTTTTTCATGGCTATGTGTTGAGTATCAAAACTTGTTGTCCGGGCTGAATTCAAAAACCATCGGTTAGATCGTTCTATTTTCCGACTTTTTCTACTGTCGTTACAGGTCTTTGTTGTCGCTGAGGTCTTTGTATTGCTTTTTCGTTCTATAATGCCACCTTGCACCCCCGACGACTACAATGGACGATTGTTTCAAGGCCGTTTTTTGCATCTGGAACTACCTCCATTATTGGGTTTTCAACACTGAAGAATAACAGAAAGAATTGTGGGAATGAAAAAAATCGAAAGGAAGGAATGTGTAAGGATAGATGCCTGCGGGAAACCATTTCTACATAGTGCTAATCGGTATGCTGATTACAAGGAAGTTGTTTTGCTTTCATGCCTCATTGGCGTCGACAACGATTAAAATGGCAGGCCTCTCCAACTAACGGGTTTCTTCTTTTCACTTGCTGCGTTGAGAAAGCATGCGTACCGTCTTAGTTCCACCTTCTTAGTTAGAAGCATAGCCAACTGTTAAAAAATGTAATGGCTTTTAGCCCCGAGAGTATCCGTTGGCAAAGACGGCGGTATTCATTTTCATATTTTTCGTTCCTCTTCCATGCCTTGACATAACGAATCTAGCTGAGACTTCGCGGCAGGGATTTCCTAGAGCTAGAGCATTACGACATAGGTAGTGCGATACAGAAAACTGGTCTATTTTGTCTCCACCGTGGCCGATGCAATGTGAGTAGCTTGTAACCCATTGCAGACAAAGACGAAACCGGAAGCGTAGAGACGAGTAGAAACGCTTCAGGCAGAGCTTTTCGGCTTTCGTCAATTCTTCCAGGAATATATATCCGGTTGACAACTGGATGAACAGATTCTGGACTTGCTTTACGGACAAATCCTTGCAATATGCTCATGCAAATCCACTCTGCCTACATTTGCCGCCAGTGTCCTATGGTCACCCAATCCTCTGTACTCCAGTCATACGTAGTCCAACATACACGTCAGCATATCCATCTACTACTAGGTAGACCGCATCAGGCCCTTGAGAAGACACACGAACACACCCAAATGCACTAATGTAATATATTTTGAGCTGGTGCGCAGCCACGTTTTTTTTGTAAATTCTCTTTAGATTTATGCATATATTAATTGTTTAGTTTACTTTTCTCATTAAGACACCTTTCTTTTTATGTCATAATCATATTATCAACAAGGTTATCAACAACTAACCTTTTTCCCTATAAGAGATGTTCAGAATTACACCTAATTTAACTAATGATCAACCAGTATTCTGATATGGTCCAGAGTGACGCCAATATGAACTTTAAAATAATATATCAGAAGTCTTACAACAGATTTTCCGGCGTTCCGAGTTTTTGACGTCGTTAAATGGTTCTGGGCTAGGCTGATCGTTATTCTCCAATCTGTAACGGAGGGACGACCTGGATACTTTCAAAAACAAAAATAAATGTTTTCCGCGTATGAGGTCTTGCTCTAAAATGGTAAGTTGCCTATTTATTATTATATTAGAATTCTTTTTTGTTATCTCTGTTGTCTTCATTGTATCTCTAGATACAGGTCCGTGTTACGTCGCTGCTCTAAACATCGAACATCGATCTTGATAGGAACCCTATCACTTTAGACCATCTGAACATTAAAAATTTATTCAGATGAAGTTGCCCCTGTCTCCCTATCGTTTTGTCGACGCATCATCTTCGGTAAAGCAGGATCATCCTACTTTAAGGTTATGTTGTACGCAAATAATAATATTGTATTTACTGTCATACTTTAATGCCTTAGGTTGAACAAGGTCCCAAAGGAATCCAACATGCAGTATTTCTTAAGGCATAGGTCGAACTGCTTTAAGCAACTGAAATTTATAGAATTTCTGTCTAGTCGTGTAACTATTGCAACTGCCTATAGTTGAAAATAAATTATCTATAAACGTAGTTATAATAATTAATGCGGTAAGAGCTTCGGCGTATCAGTAGGGCTGTCTGCTTAAAACTTCCACCACCACAAAAGCTTTCACTGGGACATAACTGCTAGGATTAATGTTGTCTGTTATATGTTTCTCTCATATATTTCTGGTAATTGTTAAAAAAGGAACTGGAAAAATATTGATTAGACCATTGTTTCGGAAACTTGCACCGAATTTACTTGCAAAATCTATTAATATATTCATACATGCAATTACCCTAAGCAAAGCTTTTACAAATTTCACTTTGTACGTGTGCTCAAACTCTGCCTTTGGAATTATTTGTTTGTTCAGCAGGTATGACCTCAGGCATATCAGGAAGGGACATAACTCAATGTCGCACTACAATCATTTTGCTTTCGATCAAAATAACATACCGTGGTATCTAGCGACTACTGGCGACGGCCTTGGCGTCTCGTTTTCTCATTTTTCAAAGGAAGCCACTAGGGAGCAGGCTATGGAATAGCGGGTTATCGCCAACATGCGCCTGATCGCAGCCGGAGGCGTCTCTTAGAACCGGCGTTGGCGGGCGCTCAGTAACAGCCAGACCGGCAAAGATCGCGTCAACTGGGTATGCTGGTAACACAGAAACGCAACGTAACAAATACCTTGAAATAAGCAATGACTCGATGAAGTTTGAGCCTTGCACTAAAGCTAAACCAAGATGCGGGCTCCGGCACAACCGAATGAAGGGCACAAAAGCTAACGCTTCTCCTTCACGCTAAAAAAAAGATCAGATTGGTCCGTTTCTGTACTCCCGAGTTTCGCCAGAGGCTGGTGAACCTTGCAGTGGGAACCGTCGAGAGGTCAAAATGTTGCTCGATAGAGCTGAGACGGAGAAAACCGTGAGCTTGGAGGAAGAATCGTAAAAGAACGGAACTTTTGGATAGAGTTTGCAGAGTACGGTTAGAAAAAGTAGATGCTTAGCCAGCTAAGAAATTATGGATTGAAAAAGCAACCATTTTCAACGAAGAAAAGAAACACAACCCTGAAGCGAGCTGTAAGCAATAGCAAGCAAAACCCTTTCTCTTAACTTCTCAATATTGGCCGCTTCATTTTGTGCTCGGCTACTTACTGCTTGTTTCTGTTTCTTTCAGGGACTGGCGGCGTTGCCCTGTCTGTATAAGCGTGTGGACGCGGTGTATCTGGCGGTCTCTAACCGCTTTCCCGCTCAGCTATGTGCAAAACTATGAGACTGGCCAGCTCTAACGTACGAACTGGTCCTTTATGTGTCGGGCTCTGTCAAATTGGCTGTAACGCTGAGCCTAGCAGACGGCGAACCTGCTGGCGTTGGCAACGGCACCAATACCGACGAGCGGGGCGGTAGTGGAACACACGAAGCATTTTTTAGTTGACTTTTCCGCCTCGATGAGCCTTCTTATTCTTCGTCTTCGTTTCTTACCTTCTTCTTGCGTAGTTCACTGGTCCAGCCTTAGAGACTTCGAAAAGACGGACATGAACAGTATGAGATTGGCTAGAGAAGGATCGGAACCGGCGAAAACGGCGGCTTCCTAAAGGCACTCTTTTTCACACAATAAGAGATAGAGAGAGAGAGAGAGAAGGAAAGTAAAATGGTGAAAAAGATAGTAACATGAAAAAGAGGTGGACGTTCTTACCACACTAGTCTAACTCAAATGAAGCCGACTTAGGACGGCAGGGACAAGCCCAAGATGGTAGCGGCGGCGCTCAAGTTTTCGCTAAGGTCCTTTTCGTTTTTGGTCGGCTCGCTACCAACGCCTCTTGGCTCTCTCCTCCACTTGGCTGGCGTTACCGTTACCGTTGGATTTCAGTTTCCTTGCTACCGCCGGAAAGGCCACCGGAAACAGATAGTGCTCCTGTCGTTGTCGTCGTCCAAAGGGAATTATAGTTTTTTCCATTGGAAACAGCAGCACGAGGCAGGGACGTGGCTGCAAGCAGCGCGGACGGTTCGAAGGACGGGTAGCATGGGCGATAAGTCTCACGGAAGGGCAACTATCCTCTTGGGCATCCATCTTGACTACCTGCTGCCGCCCTAAGCCGCAGTCTTTTCCAGCAGCTTGCTGCACGTCCAATTCTCCAACTCACATGCGTATACATGAAACGACTCCAGCATGTATAGCGCATACAGACATACACACGCATACTCTATGATGGCTAGGTACTCCCGTGGCTAGCAGCGGTAGCGGCTTGACTATGCGACTGTGCTGCGGCTATGTGGCTCTCAGCTACCATCGTTACAAATTGGCTGTCGGGCAGGCAGGCCGGTTGGCTATTTGGCTGACTGGATATACATACGCTGCTATTGCTACTGTTGTACAGCTAGCTAGCCGTGCGTGCATTACGGAACCACGAAACTGCGACGCATGAATGTGGCGTTCGACTGGTAGCATCACTAGTGTTCGGTGAGGCTACTGCGGCCGTAGGTTCGGACTGGTTCCGCTGGGCGACGTCTGTTGCATTTGATTCATGGGAGCAAGAAGAGAAAGAGGCAGAGCGTCGGTCTCGGAGTGGAGAGGGGGCAAAAGTAGGGGAAAATGGAAAGCGGCAAGACCACAGAGCAGCCGCGGCATACACGAGCACGTGCTTGTTTGGCAGCTTTTTTTTGCTTCGACGAAAGCAGGACGCATCCTGCTCCCTGTTTGCTGCAAGCTTCGCCGCAAACAGGCAAAGGTCTCCCCTCGTTTTGGCCGGAATCACATTGTACTGGTGATAGTGGATATTCGTATGCTTTTTCGCATACAGGTGCAGGACCATGGCTAGATAGCGTGGGGTTGTGGAACCTTCAGGGCGCAACGCATTGAGGGCCGACTGATGAACGGCCTTAGCACACGTGAGCCACCTCATCCCTTGAAAGCCTCGGTATTGGCTAAAGTAAAAGAGGCAAGAAATGCTAGGATGTGAAGGGAAATAGCGGACAGTAAAAGTGGGAGAGCTTTCAGCTTTTAGTACTGGCAATGGGCATTTTTAGGCTCCTCTTTTACCTGCTACTCCTATCTGCGTTGCCTTTCGTGGAAACAGGACACTTGGTTCGGAAACGCATAACCATCTTGTTTCATCTAAAGTGATCTTTCATTGCTGATATTAGACTAAAATTCGTTGACAATTTTTAAGTAATAATATCTTATAACTTGCTCAATCAACAGATGCTAAAACAACACACTGGCTCAATGGCCGTAGATTTGAGCTGTTTAACTACGCTACTATCTGCGTTTGACCCTGCGACTTCTTGCTTTTTTCAGCCAGACATTTAGCGGTCCAAACCATTGGGCCGTCATTTGAGTGCGATACATATGTGTTATCGAAAGTAGGCGACCTATGGAACACCACAGTGGGTAATAACAGTTATGGTAATGTTTTTTTCAGCTGAACTTTTTAGTACCTCGGAACACAAAGCAAACTCACCCTGACACAACAAACAAAGGCACGCTGTACACATACACAGGCACTACCAATGGTGGCATAGATAGCAATTCTTGTTCCTACTTCCTGTAAAGCTACATAGGCTACAAGGCTTGAGTATATATATATATATATATATATATATATATATATATATATATAGAGTGTTGCAGAATACGTATACACAGTTTAAATTATCACAAGTTCACTTTTTATTAACATGTAATTAATTATTATATTGCAAAAAATCTTTATGTCTACCACGGATTTTCAAGATGGTGGGTGTGATATCGGTTCAAAAACTTTAATATACTTACTGATGTTCTAATACCGTCGATTTTCTGGTGTAGACTTTATCTTTAAAATATCCCCACACTTTTTGTATTAGCTAAAGGGAACGGGCGGGTTATTTTATAGATTTTCGCTCCAATGATTCTCATAAACACATATTTTTACAACATAATAATAGCTCAGCTTTGCTAAAAATAAAATTCGCCATTTTAATTAAAGTCCTTCCGAATGCGTGGCGAAAAAAATTATTCCATTTAATTCCAGTAGTTACCATCAATTGCTATATATTCAGACAAGAATAATCCAATTAAATTAGAGTGTGTACATTTTTGGGCACCCTGTGTATACATGTATGTAAGAGATCGTTCGATGCGTATGAGGTTTGAGAGACCGGTTGACAATTTACTTCACCGCTGCGAACCTCGGCAGCGCTGTAGCTACAAGACAACGTCAGCAGCTGCAATTCGTTTGTTACCTTAGCCAACTAGCGTCAGTCGCCTCGTCACCCATGAATAGCAGAAGACTTAGAACGTCTTTGCGATTCGCTAGCGAGGTGTCGGATCCCGTGGCGCCACTGCTTTGGGCCCTCAGGCTCAGACTATTGGGCTGCAGCTACCGCAGCGGCTCCTTACATCCTGACACAGTCAAGAGAGCTCGCCTAATTCGATCCTCCTCTTATGCCTTTTCTCGATCTTGCTCGCTAAAGCCTAGTTATCGTTCACACTACCGCTACTACTATAGGTGCCGCTGCTGTTACTACCGCCGCTACGATTGCAACTACCATCCCAGCCGCTTCTTTATGTATCGTCACGGTATTGTGAAGGTACACGGTTCTGTTCGACGTACGCCTAGTAAGAATACTGTCGCACGAGGACATTGTTCTGGGATAATTCCAAAGGTCCACCGAAGTGCCATCAGACAATAGCCTTGGACAACGCCTCTGACCCTTGCGAACCACGTTGCTGTGAATTGTTTTGCCAAATCTTTCCCTTCTGCTGCCATACCTACTGCACTTCGTGACGACGTGGCCTCGTCGCGTGTAGATTACCCAGGCTGTTCCCAGCGAGAAGATGACATGAAACGAGAAGAGATCATCCTTACACAGCTAGGATGGTCGCCAGTTAGTCGAGGAGTATAAAGCGCCGAATGTTTGTTTCGTCCCCTGCTACCTTCAAGGGCTGCTAATGGCATACGACTTGATAGGACACCGCCCTCAAATCATTTTTCCTTGTTGACCCTCTCAACGTATTCCCGGCCGTACGCGAAAAAAGAGTTGAGCACCTATACTAAAATAAAAAAGTAAGTTCTTTCTATTACCCTTATGAAGATGACTTATTCTATAAGGTTCGTAAATACTCTCAAAGATTCTGCGATGCCTTTGCTTGTGTAGATGTATATCTATATGTATTATTTTCACTATTTTTGCTGGGTTGGCTCGACGAGAGTACACCGAAATAAAAACGGTACTCTGGAAAAACTCACAGTCATCTTAGAAGTTAAGAAACTGTCCCATTGACTCCATCTTTGCTATTACTGATACTTGAAGTATAACATATTTTCCTCAGCAACACGTGTATATCGTATTACTTATACGTTTAATGAAGGTGTTGCACAAATGTGAATAAGCTAAAACAAATCTAAACTGTCTACATTAATGTTGTATATTGTACTATCGAGACAGTGGACGCAATAGAAAAAAGAAGCAACTCGGAGAGAAGAGCGGCATTTCCTGACTATTCCTCGAGAATGAGTAGTCAGCATTCCTTCGTACCGACCGCTTCTGTCTTTCCTAGTCACTGTGGATTAATTCGACTAACCCCTCGATGACAAAAGCGGAGGCTTCAATAGGCGAACATTGCAGCCACTCTTGGCCTTCATCCCGAACGGAAGTTACCGCAGTTGTGAACGCGCCTCAGCCGCAGACCGCCGACGGACAACCAGCGACGACTGAGTGAGACAGGCTAACAAAGGAGTCCATCGACAGTCGGGTGCTTTCTCTGAAGGAGTATACATGGGTGTTAATCCCGTGCAAGTTAGGGATGGGATACTTTCAGCTCTATTGAATTTCCGGGGAAAAAGAAGCAAACGGTGCTTGCGAAGCGTCTCTTACTAACGAATCAGCCTACGTAGCGATACCTTTTTCTGTCCCTTCTAAGTAGAGGTTATCCACAAACCAAAGGTTTGGAACTCGAGGGGGTCGGTAGTCCAGTTTGTCTGGAGACCCGGCGGTCTGTCTCTGGGGCCTTTGCGCTCGGGGGTGCGGTTGGGTAAGTTTGATCATTTGTCCTTAACCGAGCATACTCCTTATGTATAGTCAGCCTCTTTCTTCCACTAGCTAGGTGTAGCACTATGCGAACTTTTCGGTGAATGCCTGATGCCACCACGGCTACTACTGCAACTGCGGCTACTGTAGCGGCTTTTGGTGAGGCCCAACCACATCGTCCTACCGCTGTGTTGTTACCGGACGACCTAAAGAACACCAAGAATCCGCCGAGATGGATGGTCGTCGTTGATATAAGACATACTCGAGGCGGTTCTTTAAGGATACGGGGAGGCCAATGGGGGCTGTCTACCTAGCGAAGGCCATATGAACAAAGACCTGATCGACTCACACTCTGCGCAAAAGTATGCCCCTCCTTTTATCTCTCTCTATATCTTGCCAGCATCTCGGCAGCTTGCACTTACATAGATCTTTACAATACGTACATGGAGAACGGGAACAGCCCCGGTGTCAGTGCGAGTGGTAGTCCTGGGCGGTGGTTTCTCACTACCGTGGGACCACACACCGTACGTTCCTCAATGGAACTATTGTCGCCTGAAAGAAGAGGTGCTAGATCACCTTCTGTCCAATTTCCCAGCTTTGCCATCAAGCAGCACTATCTTTGGTAAAATATCGGGTGGTTGCCCAACCAGATACAGACCACTAACGACAAAACTGCCGAAATGATTGGCAGCAAGAGACCGTTACTGACAGTAAACGCAAAAGTCACATAGCATTGACCGCAATCATCTGTATGTGTTTTATTTAGTCCCAATACGACATGGGCTGTCGTGGTTCGCATGTCACTAATGTATGGTAGCTAGGATTGAATCGTTGCATTCGTCTAGAGGGCGCTGCATCGCTAATACCTATTTCCGCTCTTCTGCAATATCAGCATTAGATATCGGCTTCATTGGCGGCATCGTTGTCGACACATAGTATTAACGGGATGAATCGCGATGCGTTCGAAGAGAAGAAGCCATTGGATGGGTCAAAGAAGGGGCAAACATCAATGCATAAATATTTAGTATCACAAGCTTGAATAGAGGATAGCGTACACACGTCATAAGCATACGTGATGGCTTCAGCAGGTCAGCTAGTATAGAGAGAACGAAGGAACGGAAGAGGCGGAGAAAGAGTGCAAGAGGTACTGCCTTGCCTACCATGTCCTAGCTAATATACGGACATGTACAATAACTTATTCTCGCTGTGTCAGTACACGATCACCGACGCGTGCTTCGGTGTAGTGGCATGCTTTAATAAATGAGTTTACACGATCACATGGTATACGAGCTGCTACGATGTACACTACCACCATCATGCACTACTTATATCTTTGTAGGGAAGGCTCTATTTCCTCATGGTACGAAATGCGGCTTTCTAACGATGGAAAGGTGTGAACAGCGGCAACGGAACTATAGGGCAGTTAAGCAAAGTATATTCCAAACTTTGATCAGGGGTCAGTCGACTGGGCCCTTGGGCGCGGCGAGAAAGCAGAAGAAAAGGTTGTCAGAGAGCTCAGCTTCTCGGTAAGTGCCTCTGAACCAAATTACCTAAACCCAATTGGAAAAAGAAACAAGCTTCTTTAGCTTCCACCTGCCGTGAGCCTCTCCGATCGTTTCTTCTTCCCACTCAATCGACCTCCCGGCCCCTAGACGAGCGACTGCCCCAACCGCTGCCAAAAAGTCGGTGAGTCAATTTCAACCCTCGCTTTTCGACGCGCGACTCGTCAACAGCACAACGTCGGCGAACGCTGCTCACTAGTCAGCCAGTTAGCTTCTATGCTTGTCGCCTATACTAGTGAGGCGAATGAGACGATGAAGGCAACGAGAAGAAGCATCGAGAAGAGAATAAATTGAGCAAAATAGAAGGAAAGCGAATTTTACTCAGAATGGGGTAACTACGGTGTGGTGGATTTGGTTAAACTTGCATCAGTCTTTTGTATCAAAGAGCGTACCATTATTTCCTCTACAGCCTCACTGTAGCCGCCACTTTGCATGGCTACCAAAGATCATCATAGGTACCCTCCCTGAATGAATAGGACTCTACTTGATTTTGCGTGGGGAGAAACGAGGGAATCGCAATCCGTAGCTCAAAACTGTAACGAGGTCGAATTGGACGGTGTGCGACTACTACCATTTGTGTCTATGCTTAGGGCTGCACCAAAGATAAGCTTATGTACAGTGTGAGTTGGAAGGGCAAAAGTCACTTAAGAGATCTCCTAACGATCACAGAGCATCAGTCCCACAGCATGCCCATCCGCTGCTTCCCATACCCTGGCTTACAGATCCCAAGGCGCAACGACACTGGATTCTCTCGTGGTCAACTCATATTGTAATCTTTCGAATTGGGAGACACACTTCTTATCCTCTAGCCAGTAAAAATCTTTTTCGAGCATTTCTTTTATTGCATCGGCTATTTCCTTCCTATTATAAATCGTTGGGCGTTCTGAGCAGCAGCAGCAGCAGCAGCAGCAGAACAGTTAGAGGCAACAGTTGCCGTTTTTCTCTTCGCCTCAGCGGCTGCCACAATAGCAGGATTGGTACAGTTATAATAATAGTTGTGGTAGCAATAGCCAGTACGCTTAACAAACGTCTCACCCAAATATAAGTAAGTAAGTATCGTGGATAGCAATAACGAGGAAGTTGACGAAACGGCTGAGATATATATATATGACTTTCGTTAGCAATAACGCTTACGCAGCTGTAAGTTCACTCACGACCACGCGTTGTCTATATCTTGGTCCACTTCAACTACAACTACCCACAGAGTGTTTCCATTCATCTCACTTTTGTCGAGATACACATCATGGCCTAACCCACAAAAAACATTCTCCTCACTTCGGCAGAAGCATATAGGTTTTATTCGTGTTTGCTATATACAAATCATGCTATATCAGTTTCTGTTCCGTTTTGCGAATGAGACGATGAAATACTCCCCCTCCTCTATATATGTAACTGTGGCCAGACAGATCTTAGGGTAAAGTACAAACCAGTGCGCGTCGTGTTCGAATCCTTGAAATCGCTAGCTGGACGCATTTCTTACTTACATATGTGCTTGTGGTGTGGGACCATTTCTTTCAAGCAAGCAGGAGCTTTGAACGGTATGGAAAGCTGCAATGGAAACTGCGACAGAAAAAAAAATCCAAGCAGTCCAGTAACGGGAGAAGATGAGATGTTCTTTGGGCGAGTTACTTGACTCCGCCAGCAGCAAGCAAGCAAGCAAAGAGCGGGCGAGGACCAAAATGAGCATCGCCTCGAGTCACTGCATCTCAAGTATCATCTAAGATTCACGGTCCGGCCAGTTTTTCTTTCTATGAGAAGAATTGGAGTAGCTTCAATGATCGTAATTTATAGTTGTCCAACTAGTCAGTAGCGTATATAGTGGCCAATGGGGAGCGGAGAGGCTCTTTCCGTACGAAAAGGGCAGGTCCAGACTCCGAACCAAAATCACACCATAAAAGTAAGTATCTCAAAGGAGCGAGCCAATTGCTTGAATTGGATTCTTCTGGAAGACTGTCTAGTTTCATGCAATTATAGGCACTGACGTACCTTTTTTCAATCGGGATCAAAAAAAAAACCGCTCCCTCTTTGCCAAGCAACTCGGCATTGTCAAAACAAATGACTCGATATTAGAGACGAACTATCCGACATTTGACTTTTACGGTATATAATAGCCTGGCACGACAGCGCACACTTCTTAATTCATGAAGAAACACGTTCAAGCTGAAAATAGCGAAGTATTATAATAATTATCCTTATCATCATATATAAGCCATCGCAACAAACGGGCACAATGGCACCTCGAAGGCAAAAGTGGATGCTAATGTAGTTACGTTTAAAACACACGTTTAGGTAACGTAATGGTCCTAGGTTAGCATCTTGCAATGGACAGATTTTTGACTGTGCAGGTTAGCCGTAGGTTGTATTCTAACTATTATTAAAATAGTTTTAAATTTGAAAAGTGGAAACCATCTCGTTCCTTAAACATGCTACGGCCGAAAGTGGCGTGTACTGCCTAATAGATGTGAGCAAAAGAATAACACATTAATTGTATACCTTTTCAATGGCATTTGTTCTGGTAAAAACTTGTTATCATTGCCGTATGTGTGTCTGAACAACTACTGACTGCGGCCTTCGTTAGTATATTCCGCCGCAATCGGGAAGAGCAGCAAAAATGTACACAGTCATTGTATGAAATAAGTGCTCCTGAACCAAGAATATCCCAAGGAACTTTCATATATTACTTATATCGCCGCTGGGAACGCTGCAATTTTGGAAGCGCCCCCAGTCATCGTGATTAGTTTTGTTCTCTGGACCTTTCCCGGAGAAAACCTCTATTAGAAAAAAATAACTTTCATGTCTAGAGCTTAAAAAACGATCCCGAGAATTAAAATCGCGAACGATAGCTGATAGTCCTGCAGCGCTAAATAAGGACGCTTAACATTAACAAACGAAACGCATGCTTGAACGTTACAAACTAAGCAAAATATTAATTATTGTTTTGAAACTCCCAAGAATTTTCTTGCTCAAACGTACTACTAATAAGATTATAAAACAAACCGTTTGAAATAATCACTGCAACGGTTAAACGAAGTGCTTTTTGAAGAACCAAAGAAGTTTCCTAAGCCGTCCCGGAAGAAACCTGATCAATAACAAACTAGTGAAACGAGTACAAGAGCGCATCAGAGGGCCCGATCCCCTCGGGTGATTTTTGTAAAAACAGGTTAAGAAGTGTGTACATGTGATCTGCTAGGAAATGCGTATATGCATACTAAGTCTACCTATAAAGACTACCTATAAATCTTAGTCTTCATGTTTTCAAGACATACATTTTTCAAAATCTATGTTTTGCGCCGTGTGTCACCTGTCTGACGTAACCGTAGCATAATTCGGGACGCAAAACTCCTTCCATTCATTTAATAACGGCATCACCCGGATATCCATACAGACTAGTTAAAACCCTATATTTTGTAGCTTTCTATATCAGATGAGTACAAGACCCAAAATGCATCTCCTTTAAAGGCTGACTCAGGAAAGAGCCCATCAAAATGGCCTGACCACTTGCAGCATGATAATGGGTATTTCAAAGTATACCATGGACAGACGAGACAGTTATGGGGTATCTAAACGTATATACATGAGTTGATACAGAAAGTAAGCGACATAAAACGTTGAAGTGTAAAATAATTAACGAATCCCGATACATTACGAGAATTCTTCTAAGGTTACGTTTCATATAGCGAGTTGGTGAGGGTGGATCGAAGTGGAGTTTTGCGAAATCACTTCAAATGCCACCCATACGAAGTCATTAGCTTCACAACCCTTACGTATTCCCTTAAGTGCACGACAAAACATAGTCATATTTATCGAAATCTTCAAAATACATTCCGTCATTCTTAAGGTTACCACAACACCTTAGAATATCTCATTCCTTTATCTACTGGATATACCGAACTAGCTGCTGTCGCTCGACACAAGCAACTACAGAAGAAGCTTTTACAGGTCCGTCCCGAACAAATCAAGTGCTGTCAATCTCCACTTGAGACAAAACAACTTCATTTAGACACAATAATCGTCGATGAGATACTGTGACATGGTAGCCATTGTCGGCATTATCTCGATGTCGTACCTTTTATCTGTACATACCTATATACGTAAATAGAGTATTGTGATTTTTGTGAAAATTCAATTTATAAACTGTCTACTCAATGGGATGCTATGAGATGTTTTCTTTACTGTTGTTGTTAAGTGAGCTTTCGAAAAATATCATCGTTAGTTAACACCGCACATTTTTTCTGCTGCATTTTTTGCGATAATCTCTCAACAACAATGTACCTAAACGGCCTACATGCCTTTCTACAATATGCACCAATTCGCTTAGATAATATGTAAAAATATTTTGCTCGAAATAGCCTTTTTTTTTTTATAACGCATTGTCGAAAATCTCTTTTTGTGTTCATAGTTTCCTTCAGTAGGTTCTGTAGATACAATATCCAAGATGCAATTACTTAATTGATATGTCGTCCAAAAAAAACAAATTAAATTCCCCCTTTTTTTTTCATTACATAACAAAAGGCAATTTACGAGACGATTGTCAAACTTTCGCGGACCGATGTATTTTTGGCACTCGAAAAAAATCAGATTTTGTTAGACAGTAGTTCTATATCCATAGACAGTCGTCAAAAAAAGTAGCACAAACAGCACTTAGCAGCGAAAATACAACTGCACAGTTGTGTCATAGTTGCTTGAAAACTGCCCGCGATATGCAGATGTATAAAGTGGCCTTTTCAACAGCGTTATGCTATACAGTATGAGACGGCTGCTACCGATGTTACAGTTCGAGAGCGGCTGTTCGACGCTGTTCAGGGCTATTCGGAGGGAATATGTCCAAGGCCTAGGACCAGTTACGGGCCACGTGCAGGTGAGCGCTTCTGCCCCGCCTTGCCATCCAAGTCAAACAAGTTTTATCTGATTAAAAATCAAACGAGCGTGGCAGAAAAAGCAGACACCACCATACCGCATCGCTCGTTGCTGCTCAGCGTATACCAGAAAGCATTGAAGAGTAAAAAAATCACCATGGCCCGCTTGGCCGGTCGTTGGTCGATCGCTCCATTCTCGCCCCGGGGGCTCGGTCGACCATGATGAGCGAAACGCCGGTGCAGCAGTAGCCACTGCCGCATGAGGGTAACAGAATGGGACTGGCGCCTGGCGCCCTGGTACCGCCACCGTAAACGTTGCAGTTGTGGGCTGTCATGCGAACGAAAGGTGGTATTGTAATACCTGGCGAACAGTAGCAGCGGGCGCACCAAAGAGGTTACGAAACAGGAAGAGACTAGAGGACGAGAAAAAGAAGAGCAAGCATCCTTCTGTTTTCAAGAGCCAGCAGTAGCTAGGAGAAGAGAAGACACGGTACTGTAATTGCATCTATACGACGATGCTTGCTGTAGTCATAGCTATATATATATATATATATATATATAGATATATATATATATATATATATATATGTATGTATGGAGAGACTACAGCAGCCGCAACGGGTATTTTGCGCATAGAGGCCTTTACAGATAGAAGATAACGGTCTCGACTTATCTCTTTTCGGCCTCCCTTCTAGAGATGGCCGAGGCGTCTAAAGGCGGTTCGCAAGGGCAGACGGAAAATAGGGCATGCACGGAACACAAAATAGGGAAAAATGATGACTTTGGGGACTAGAACCGCGCGAGTTGCTGCAGGGTACAAGTTCCATACTGGTGTATGAGGTTGGTAGCACTTTGAGCATATATGCCCCCTGGTAACGCTAGAGGAACGCAGAGAGCGCGTGGACATTGCCAATGTAACGAAAAAAATTGCAGAGGCCATAAGGGGAGGTGGGAAGGTGACGAAACCAGGAGCGACTAGAAAGCAGAGGCAACAGCGAACAACCCCCCAATCTGCTGAGGTAGCCTTTACCAGTACAACTACCACTGGCAAACAATCGCATAACGTTATTATGTAATTGCCCATATGGGGGAAAGAAGTAACGGCGATATAGCGCTTACCGGTCTTTAACGATTTGGCCATTTCGAGGCCGTCAGAGCTCAGAAATAAGAACTGGAGGGGCACGGAGGTTTGAAACGAGGCTGCGAAATAGTCGCGAGCAAAAATACCTGCCTCCGTGCCCGCTGAGTCGAGTCGTACTGTGCTGCTTCCTTTTTCTCTTTTTTATTCGATGTTCTCGTGGTCCATGCGCAACCGATAATGATAACGAAGGTTGGTCAGCGCTAACAGGAGCAGCATTACATCGGAGAACGTTTCAAGCCCCTCTAGAGGTAGGAATAGAGGAACTGAGCACAAGCGGCGAATGAACGCGACGCTGGCAGAAAAACATGAAGTAGAGGAATGATACAACGAGAAAACGACGCCGACGATGGCAGCATCAACCACGACAAAGAGGACCAAGCTGATAATACGATGAAGAGGGGTGTAAAAACGGGAACGGGCTTGAGACATGGGACTGAATACGCAAGAGCGGGCTAGAGCGAAAAGGTAAGGGAGGCACTGCGTATGTGTAAAACAAAGAACATAAAAAAAAATAAGGGAATAGGAGATCGAAAAAAGAAAAAAATTGATGATAAGGCAAAGCTAGGAAGGACCAAGAGGCGGTTCAACGTTTCCATCTAACCAGGCCACAATGCACGACATACGCGCTGGGAATTGAGCATGAGGGCAAGGGAAAAGAGAGGAGCAGCCGGGCTCAATAACGGCTGTTGGTCTTTTCGAAACTGCAATTGCCACTGACTTCTTCTTTCTTCGTCTAACCCGATGCACTGGAAAGACAGAGTCGCAAAGATTCTGCTGACACGACCCGACTCTCGCATAGATTCAACACAAGGAAAATGTGACGAAGGCAGGGAAAACAGAGGAGAGAAGAACAAGGTAAAGGTGGGGCAAAAAGAAGTAAACCAACGTTACCTAAATGGCAAAAAGAAAAAAGCAAAAGAATGAGAAAGAGAGAAAGATTACGATGTAGTATGTTTGGGATCCAGGCAAGCTTTGACACCACCACCTCTTCCGACTTACGAACATTCATTCGGATGATAGAACCTAGTGTCTTGACTATCCCTTCAAGTCGACTGATTTTCAAATCCAATCAATTGACAGTGCAAAAACCGAGGCAGATGATACAAAACCATGGAGGTGCGTTGAAAGCATCTTGTTCGTACAAGATGTCTAAACATAGATCATTTCATATACTCTGTGCGGTATTTTATTCGTTCTCACTACGCGACAGTGAATCATGCTTAGACATATAACGGGAAGTTATAGATGCGCATCAACCTGAAGTTGTGACAATTGTTTCCCTTCAATTTTCGCAGTATTTTCTAATGCGTGCAGATGTATACAGGTGTACATCGCTGAAAACAAATTCACTCATTTCAAGTCATGCTTGATACCATTCAAATCTACTTAATTACGTATAAACTCGCTTATAAAGAGGCATTAAGTACTGAGCAAACTATTAGACCGTTCAATATGATATTTTAGAAACTTGAATTTTAAAATGGCGTTATTCCGCAATAATGCAACATACCACTCAGACTATTAGAAGGTACTTTGTTTTGTCCTGAAAGCCAGCTGTCTGGAGCAATGCTACCCCCCAGTGTCGGACGAAAGGCTCGAAACAATTATTTAGAAGTCCTTATTATGTGAGCTATAGTAGGCTACGTAAAATGAGCAATATGTAGTAGCAAAAGCGGCTCATTGTATCAACCTTGTGTTCGGCAAAAGATCTATCAATCAAAGCAAAATGGAACTTTTGAATTTGACAATGGACGACCTTATGCAAAAATGAATAACAAAGTGTTAATAGGTGCGCTAGGGTATGAATGTTAGCGGTCAATTTTAGAAATATCGTACTTGTTTATCTCGGCCAAATCGATTTAAGTTGGAAAAATGGGAATTATGTAATTTTAGCAGAGACCTACAGATGCTTGCGTTTCGTTGTTCTAATGTTACAGCAGTAACCCACCCTTGATTCATCGAATTCTGACTTGAATTGGTAATAAAAAACGAACCTTTTACGATTCGCGGATGCCCGCGTCAGTGGGTAGACGTAGCTGAATTAGCGGACTATAACTGTAACGTTGAAGTGCAATTGCAAAAAGTTTATAATGTTTGTTCAATGGTTCAATGCAGCTGTTATTTATTACGATTTCATTAGAAACGTCGGGTACTGTCAATAATTAGAGGAGCTTCTACAGAAGGCCCTGTACCAAACAGCCTACATCAGCGAACGGAGCTAACCAGCTTTATTGCAATACTCAACCTCATATCGCAACCATAACGGTGACAAAAATGCAAAAGTTACAGTTAGACGTCAATAGTCAGATATTTTTTCTATAAATGACATTTCTTTTTTTCAAAATCTCAACAAATTCTTAGTAGGAAAAGAATTCAGAGTTCAACATGATATTGAAATTGCTTTTTGAGACGACGTGAGCTTCAAATCATCCGCACATTTCGCGTTATCTAAACGTAATAACAATCTACAGAGGAAGACAGAAGACAATAAAAAAAAAAAAAGAAATAGTATTCAAATATTGCTAATTGCTAGTTTATCAATACTGTCTTACTCTGTATTATTGATTAATAACACTTAAATAAAAAAAAACTCCAATTAATTTCGGACCCTTTTTGCTTATAATAGCCCGATCCGTTCAATTGGTAGTTCTCCATATCGTAGAGTGAAACTGGACAACTACTAAAAACAGCTTGAACTACTCGTAATGTTAACTAACCGGATCCTGTGTTAACAGTAGAATGTTTACACCAAAAACCAAATACGTCAAATGTGTTGTTCTACTCCCGGAAGAGCAGTAACTAATTTACAGGAATGCAAACGGCAACAAGTATCATTGGCCTACCTTGGCCTCATCCTAAAGCCGAGCAGTCGATAATATCGCGCACAGTTGGCCAGCTACTGAACTCTATTAGCGCGTGTATACTTTAAAATATCATATTATTTCTTTGATTTGGTGCCTCCGGTTTTTAGGGTCCCGGCTGAAACATCCGTTCACGGAGGCGGGCTGTGTTATACACGTAGTTCACACTAATACTTTAGGTCATTCCTAATTGATATAGAAAAAAAAAACACCTTGTCTTTGGACACGATCCATTTGAGGACTTCGGTCTCTGTTTCGAAGTGTTTGCTATCCTGGGTATACTGCATTGACCGAAGTAATAACCAAATAGAGGATTGTGCAAGTTTCACGTCGGGTCCTCTAATAAACTAGAGGTTTACTAGCGCTCGCTGAGTCACCAATGCAGTATCGAGTGTTGCATTGCTATGTAGCAAAATCACTGCGCCTTGTCCTCTACCTCTGTCCTCTGGCCTTGATTAAATTGCCTAAATATCTGCTGTTGATTTGAGAATATCAGTTTTAGTCTTCTTAGCTCATCTTACCATATGCAGACACGAATAGTCATGAATATCTTTTCGTGACGACGAATTGAAGCATTGAAGAGAATCGAAAAACATCGATCTTCACACCACCAATAACGATCTCGTATAGAAATTCTGTCAACGAAAGGCATACTGTCGATTATTTATCTTTTTTTTTTATGTAATTTTCGTTTAGTTTGCATTTTTAATGCATACAGACGACTGACAACAGTTCTCGAATCGATGACGCCGCATTTGCCGTCGTTCGCTTCCTGTAGCTTCTTAAAACGCGGTTGGTCCAAGTCGAAATCTCTGGCTCCGAAACGGCTAATTTGCAACTCCGACTTTGAAGAAAGTTCTTCTCGTCTCGACAGCACTTCTCCAGCACGAAAATAGTGTCTTATCTAGAAAATATCTTCGGTGACTCAGCGCACCGAATCACCACTTCTAACTATAATAACTCAATGAAATCAACGCGGCCCACAGTCAAAACAAGTCTGTTGAGAAGTTTCAGCTGGATATCGACAGCCGTCTGCCGGCTCCGACCGGAACTTCTCACTCAACGTAATATCATGGTAGGTGCTATCATGTGGCATACTGCTATAACGTATTAGGACAAGGGGACGTGAAAATGTTCAATCGTAAGTTAGTCCTGCGGTAACCGAATGCTATAAACATCAACGTTTAACCTTTTTAATAACGATAGTTGTGCTTTTTGAGAGCCGCGTTGACTTCGTAAAAAATCCTGCGCTAAAAGAGATCAAAACGTTTCCTATAAACTCTGTTGACGTCGAACTTCTTCGGGCGCCCAGGTCGAGTGGATTTCGTCTCGTAATTTGGATACTTCAAAGGAATTTCCCAGACATTACGCTTAAAGTTAAATAGAAAGAATAGAATGCAAACCAAGACCATGCATAGGATACAGGTAGTTCTGCGTACTTAATAGTCATGCGAATTGTAATATAGGCGTGTACATGTCAATATGCTGATACATGCTACAATAAGATAATAATATAGGATGTAGTATGCATATTTGTCTGCAATTAATTTACTTGCAAACAATTGCGTTCTTAAAACATATCTATATTTTTATTTTTCGTACCTTATTTAAAAATATTTGATTTCTGTTTTATTAAAAGATTACATCGAACCTACCGGTTTAGGCACCTTAAAATTGTCCCTCACTGCCCGTTTCTATTATCAATGTACCATTGTAGTACACCGGCACCAATCGTATCGGCAGTGATCTCGATATAATTAAATGACTTAGGTGATGCGTTACTACAGCTGCACATCTCGACGTCCCTAGGATCCGAAAGAAGAAACTAATCGTTAGTAGCCTGAGGTTCCAAATCTGTTAGCTTCCCGAAACCTTTTAGCGTAGTCATCTTCACGGTTCAAATCTAGCAGTTCTAACATAGAACCTTGTGTACATGCATGCAGGCGGATATGTGCCGCATCCACTTTATTTACTTAAGGTACATTACGGAAACATCACCTACTAGGAAGATACATTAGCTTTGCCGACCAAGATAATTAGTTGTTCTACAAAAAGTACAAAGCGCAGTGTGACTAAGAATTTAAGAAATTAGCAACCTATCGCCTCCGGGAATATCGAACACATGCAGTTCTATAAAAATGTAGACAGAGAAAGTTAAGTGAATGAACTTGTTGTTTTTCTCCAACGATAACATGGGCAAATCCACAATGCCTTTAACAAGTTTCCGCAAAGAATATCTATCGATAAACTTAGCTTTAAATAGCGAGCGCGAAAAATAGACCTCATCTTCTCAAGGTTAGATGAGTATGAGCAACAGGCAGTTATACAGCTAACGTTCACGGACACTTTGGTCCTTGCGCACTTCGTAGGACACGGCCTTAGCACGTTATGATTAGTTTCTCGCATTCTATTTCTTTCTTTCCCTCTTTTTTTTTCAGTGACCAACCCGCCATTGAGTACAGTGAATGAAAGGTCGCGAAGCTAAATTCACAGCAAACGCGCTTGCTGCGTTTGAAGTCTGTGTCCCACATCCATTTTACACACATATAGACATAAAATCACGTAGGCACATATACCAACGATCCGCCTGCCCGCAAGGGGGCATTTCTGCAACGAGCGGCTAACGAACTGATGGAGTGGCCATAGTAACAGCAAGCTTTAGCTCATTAGCACATAAATTAAGAATTTCTGACCTTGTTGCCCCTTGTCGTTACTATTTCTCCTTGTTCCTTGCTTATCACTGTTGCTCTCTTTTCGGCACTCATTTGCTCCGACTTCGTGTTCCCGCGCCGGCTAGACTCGCTCGTCTATCTTAGGCCCCTTTCCCCGCTTCTTGGTGTTCACCCACGTAAATCTTAGAGTCGCGGCGGCGGCCGCATCTAAAGGTGCAGTAACCCGGTTACTGCTACAGCAACCACCAGCCGTCTCCTATACATTGTACCTTTTTCATAACTAATTTTTTTCTCTCCCTCTCTGTATGTTCTAATGACAAGAAAAACTAGTCATTTTCCTTACAAGAAATCGTACCATGTTACTAGGAGGTAAAAACGGCAATAACAGGCGCAGCTCCATTCTGATGTTGGTGGGTCATAGAGGATATTTGTAGTAGTAGCTAGGGTCTTGTTTGAACCTCTAAACCTCGTGCCATGCTTCTCGCCCAAAAAGTATTGAAAGCGCAAGGTCAGAAAAAGACGCGAAAAGAACAAAGTATTGTACTCGACTGTCAAGTCTACCGCTTCAGTGAGTACCGACCTTTCCACAACAGGCGTGAATCGACTTACGACCATTCGTTTTCTTCACATGCAGTGGCGGAGCAATACTTTACTCGGCTTTTTAGGGGTTCAAGATTACGGACTTTCTCGCGTTTCACGATATAGTTTTCTATGGGTTGAAACAGCAGCGGGTGTCTGGATGTAACTACGTTTGAAGATCTATTCATATACCTTTGTCAGGCAGCCTCGAATTTCTCTAATGATACATGCTCCGCTAGAACATGAGCGAAAACGCTTAATATGGTTTGATGACTAGCGCTTCAAACCGCCTGTTCCATAGGAAACCGCCTTAAAGCCAACCGCTGAAGACAGACGTTAAACGCTTTTATAGTCGTTCCCTTCGATTCGGGCCACTGGCATTTTACTGCGGTCCTCCTTTCAACGACTTTTCTCTTTGCAAACATTAGAGGAAAATAGATACTTAGCCGTGACTGGATCGGCTCGAAGGCGTTAATGATCCACATGGCAGAAATGGCTCGAGAAAATGGAGAATACGGCAAACACAGCAAGTTCGGTGAAGGCGTTGCAACGCCGCAGGCCTCTGCTCCCATAAAAAGCACAAACCAATTCGTTAACGCGTCGTTCCCCGTTAAATCTACGCTCGTATTTTTATCATACGTTTTGCTATTTACAGTGCGTACAGGAGTGTCTGCGAATGAGGATGATTCCTTCTTTGTTTTTTCATCTATTCAAGAACTTAGCCGGCAGCGTAAAGAACTATTGAAGTCGCGCCCTCTTTCCCATCTTTGGGTTTACCTAATGAGAGCAAAAAAATGTGAGAAAAGGAGAACAGACTAAAATCTGATGAGATCATAGGCGAGCAATTTTGACATGTTAAAAAGTATCAAAGGTATTAAGCAATTAGTCGTAATGGACGTGTTAGATGACGAAAATAAATAACTGATTCGAGTGTACAGCAGCGGTTAACTTTGTCGTTCATTATCAACCAGTAACCCAATAGACAACATACCGAAAGCATATCAAAATCGTCTCAATCTGTACCTGTAGCAGTGTAGTAAAGGAGCAGGTATAGCGCCACACCCAAACCATCAGGTTTTAGAAGCTTCTTGTATTAATCAAATTCATTCTTTCAATAAAATTCGTTCATGCTGAGCATGATCGTGCACTACATTAGCGCTGAGAAGTTAGGAAAAAATGCTAATTTTATTATATCATTAAAAATCAGGACAATTCCCTAGTGCACTTTTGTCTAAAAATAACAAGTCAAGGAGATTCGTTGTTTCCATAAATTTCTCCATAATAGTATTTAGTTAGGCAAGCTGAAGGCAGATACAACCGATTTAAAAAAAAAAAACATTTTCACGGCACCGGCTACACACTGCGCACTGATTGCCCGAATTCTAATTTTTCCTTTAGAAACACTTAACCGGACTCAACGCACCTGTGTCACTGCTTCCAGTTTTAAAACAGTCTTTACACTCAATCGTAGAAATAGCTTTAGCTCGGGTTCTGTTTTTCAGTTAACCTCCTCTGTCGTTTACAAGTATCTTCTTACGCGACTTTTAAAAAAATGACTTTTCTACCTTCTAAAATTTAAAACGAAGAAATGTCATTGAGCGTTGAATCGGGCAAACATGGGATTGAAACAACATGAGCAATGGGTTTTTCTGAGAAAAACGCAACATAAGTTGCGTGCACGAGCCGATATATTCGAATGCTGAAGAATCCAAGATTTGTTCTTTCCGAGTTCAGGCCTATTTAAACAGGCAGCAATGCGCAATATTCCCAGACATAGCTGAACCATTCGGCACATATTTTTAATACTTAAAGTAGTTATGTTATTATATTTTATACTTCTGAATTCGTTAAGCACTCTTTATGAAGCTTACTAGCAATACATTTTAGCACATAATGCTAGACACGACAGGTACATTGTAAGGCTCGTACAATAAGCCTCCAAGCTTACCTACGTTAGCAGACATTGCGGTTTTGATACGAGCCGGCACACCCACGTCTGTGCGACTAGATTGCAAAGTTTGAAATATTGCTGGCTGAGATAAGATATCACTGATCGGTGATATGAAAGGCAGAGTAAAGTTTTTTTTATTTCCGGAGCAAATAACTTATAGCTTGGCTAAGCTGAGGTAGTTTCAGTATGTGTACTTCAGAAGAAGCAATGTTCCACGTTGGAGTTCGGCTGTCTTTAGAATTTCCATAACGATGCAGTGCTAACGAGGAGAATTCGAGTTGGTGCCTTAACTTAATAAAACAGATTACAATAAAGTCATTTGACAATGAGTACGATACATACAGAGGGTATTTTATTGTCAGGTGGCTAATAAAGATGTCTCTGTAAAAATAAAAAATAGAAAAAAAATATCTGTTTCGCTGAGTAAGAACATTTAAGGAACAAACTGATTGGATGAAACGTCGTAGGAAGACGCGGTCGGATGTACAATTCTTTTGGTGCTGGACCCTTTACCTCGTAGAGTTGTACTCGGGTTTGATATAATTTTTACTCTTTCGTTGATCTGCTTATTATGTGTGCGTTATGTTTTCAAAATGTGTCAATAATCTATTGCCAGTTGTGATACTCCTTAATAAGGACCAGTTCAGGAATCAACACTAGTGCTGTTTATTGAAATGATACGACCCTATCTACTAGAATTATGCAAGTAGAAAAAACATCCGCAAGGAATCATAACTGAGACGTAGCGTGTTTTTTTTTCATGATAAATTGCGTAGTAATGTGTTGGCCATTTGGTACTCCGATGACATATCCACTATAGATTATGCGAAGTTGAAGAATAAAAGTAATTTACGATAGTCGGGCAATGAGCATTAGGATAGGAAATAGGTGTGGAATAGAAGACGGCCAAAATCCTGAGGCAACAATAGTTTATATTATGGATGACAGTGTTAAACTGTGTAGACGTATTCTAGGACAGTGGAGAAAGTAGGACATATTGTACGTCCGACAGCAAGTTACTATATGCATTATAAAATAAATAATATAGTCTATAATTAGACGTAGGATATGTAGAGGTAATATGCAGTAATTGATGGTACTTGAATAACAATCAAATAATCAAGACATATTTCAGTCGAATAGGAATTACGCATGTAATATGTTTGACTATAATGTGGTAAGTGTGTTTATGCATTTTCAAGGGTAAGTACCATCGTTGCCCAAAGTGGATTTTTGCTAGATGAGATAGTTTCACAGATTTGAGATGACTGTATTTTATAAAAACACTAGTAGGCAGCAAACATTTTTCTATATTTCATTCAGTATATATCCGTGCTATTTATATTGGGAATCAAGTAGAGAATCGAATAAAAAGGACGTGACAAAAAATTAGCCAAACAACAAGATCAGCAGTAACGCCTCATTGTAAAGCGTTCGGACACAGGGTAGGATTGATATGAGGTGAGCCATAAAGTTAGAATGCTAAAATGTGGCCTAGAATACCCAAAAAACTTGCTGTAAGTGACAAAAAACGGGCTGGCCATATGGGCGGAGTACAGATCTATCGGGTTGCACTAGTAATGTACTTGATTAGTTTTTCATTTTTTGATTGACCAGACATTTTTGGGCCACATAACTGATCTTTGAACGACACTGCATGCGGCGATTAAACGCCGACCCGAACGAACCGTTGTATGTAATTCATTCCAGGAAATCGCCAATAATCCATGAAAAATATCAATGTGCTCCATTCCCTACTTGCGTGATCTCTCAAGCAACTTAATAGTTAGATAAAAATTAAACAAGTTAAGTCAATTTTACCTTGACAAAGATAAGGAGTCAATGATAACACGACTACGTCTTGATAAGAGTTCGGCGTAATTTTACGTTTAGTATTCTTCTCTAATATTGTTTCAGGCAGCTGGCGTATTTTATTGAAATTTGCCTACACCCCTGCTGGATTTTGGCAGCGAAATACCTAGCCACTGCACCGTTATGCGAAAACTGACATCGCCATGGGAAGTGCCGTGCTGTATCGCAAGGTGGTTACGGCAGTGGAATATTTAAATCAAGATGGCTAAAGAACCAGAACTAGCTAAGTGAACTAGCGAGTGAAGGTAAAAGTATTGTGACTGAAGTGCAAAAAGGCAGGGTGACAACGGGCAAGGGACCTCAACAATGCAATAGGTTTATTGAGGTGGACTAGTAGCATACCTGTAATGGGGAAACAGCAATCAACCGGGAGCAAAAAACAGTAAGGTAAACAATTATAAAAAAAATCTACATGTTTACAATCCGTGTTGAAACCGAACGCGTTGTAACATACAGATCAAAATGAGATCACAAAAACAACGAGATTCTATTAGACGGTGTTACATGTAAAACGCATTGTTAAATGTTGTTAAATACACACGTCAAAAAACGTATTACGAAGATAAACTTGTTTACCCGGTATCTCTGTTATAGACTGTGGATAGTTCACTCATGTAGTATTCTCACATATGCATATATGCACATATGCAACACACACGGTTTCTAGTTGGGGGCGCACGTTTATCGTAACATTACGAAATCAAGAATATATACATGAACTTATATGTCGCTTTGTAGTTGAAACGGTATAGGCATAGTTTGTTTGAATCTTGTTACGTGCTTATATCTAGGTCACTTTAAAACCTTGTACCTCAACCTAATGCTTCAACGCTACACGCCAACAGGTTCGTTGTGTCACTCTCCACAAGCCATTATTCTGCATAAATGTAAGAGTTTTTTTCTACTACATGTTAAATATAACTCATATTTGGCAACTTTCTTTGAATGTAGTGCACGCAGCGGATAAGAGTGTGAGCTTTGGGTAATTCTCAAAGACTACGAAATCTATCTAGAAAGACTAGGCGAAAATATCTAACAAGAAGTTAATAAAACAGGGAACAAGTTCTATCCGAACACTATGTAAAAATGAGATACAGTGAACTTTTAATGGTGTAAGGAGAAAAAAAAAGTGATTCTGCGCGGTCTTTTTCGTCATAAACTGCAAGCAGAAATACCAGAGCCGGTATTTGTCTGAAACGATCTGACATGAATAGTAACTACGGAAGGCTTTATCAGAGAGCCAGTGTTAAGGAAAGCCAGTACTGGAAGACTCAGATAGGATAGACTCAGACCACGCTAGAAAGGCGGATCAATAAGCGGCAGTAGCATCGGAGAATGCCTGCAGGTACGCGGCTTAGCAGAAAGATTCCTGTAGTAGCCATAGTCGAGACTGTGCAGCAGAAAGGAGCCGCAATGAACGAGGTGAGCCGCTTCCAGCTTCTTCGTCTGTAGTAAAGTTAGATCTGAGGAGTCAGTTAGAGGTTCGAATAAAGTAGTAATAGTGGTAGTAGATGCCGAAACCGCTTGGGAAAAACCAGTAAACAGGTAATCGTCACTGAGCAGTGTTTCTGCTTCTGGCCAGACGGAACTAATTCTCTCGTTCGCGTAGGAAGAGCAGACAGAGGAATGAAAGCGGAAACGGAGAGACGATCGCACGGCCAGAAACAGTACTAAGTAAAATGTCAAAAGAGAACAGTGTTGCTATTTTGGTCCCATGACAGAAAGCTGTACAAGTAAAGTAAAACAACAAACAGACGCCTCGAGGCTAAATATAAAAATACATTTGCCTACTAATCTAATATAACAATAATATTAATTATACATCCAATAAGTGAGCGTTTAGTTTTTTGTTGATATTATGAAACCTAGTCAACGTACTTACTTATTAATTCATACGGAGTATTCTACACTCTTTTTCTATATTTTTGAGTAAATCTTTTAACCTCTACTGCGAATGCTATTCGAAACTACAAAAAACTGATGAAAATTGTATTCTCAGCGCTAGTTAAAGTACATATTTGGCTGAAGCCATCAAGTTTCCCTGATAGAATCGCTTTCAATGATTGTTTTTGTTCCCGGCCTCTTTTGGTCCACTAAAAACGACTTCTTTTCAAAACATATTATGCCTCTATGAATTTTGCTCGAGGAAGTTTTAGAATTTTAGCCCGAATCTGATATCCTCACGAACGATAGTTTACGTTCAGAAAGAGCAAAACAGACACCTACGTATTGAAGTGTGCGATTATTTGAGCTGCTTATTATTTGGCATTCGTTGTATCTCAAACGATGTAAAGCTTTACCAATCACTGAAAGTGATTCATATTAACGGTACGTATATAAAAATTAAATTTGAATTTTCGCGCTGAAAAACAGTTATTTAGAAGCTCCGTTGTATTTTTTACGACGACTGAAGATAACATTCCATATAGGGTGCGTGAGATAACGTGTTGCTTCCTGAAGTCTTACAATTAGGCTAGATCACAACAGGAAAGGAGATCGGCAATAGATATAAGAAGCGAATGCACGGAATCTTCGAGGCATGACCTCGTAGCAGCGTCTGTCAATATCAGTTGATCGGCCGGCTCGCGCAAAGTCCCGTTCGAAAATAGGCTATCTGCTGCGAATTGTTCTCCAATACCAAATGGTCCATATCAGCTGCTCACTACTAACAGTTGATCTCGAACGACGTCCGCACGGCGAGGTGGTGTCCGGTTTTGGATCGCAGGTAGCACAGGATGCGTCCGCTGCTCGAATTATAACTGCTGTCGGCCGATAGAACCCATTCGTCTCCTTAAGCTACGACTCTTAGCGCAAACTTGATGACTGCAGCAGTCTGTGTAACGCAGTGGGCGGGTATAGAAGAAGCCAGCTAAAGTATGCCTGTATTAGACAAAATTTGGAGGCTGCTAGGTTTGGCGTATGGCTCTAGCGTGTTGGCGTGACCCAAGGAAGACCCTGTCTTGTTCAGGCCCATGTTGGATAGACAATGAGCTTTCTGTGGCCATACCGGCCTAGATAGGAGGAGCCAGGTTCCGTGCTTCTACTAGGCCTCGTTCAATGTTTATTGGCGAACAAAGCATATTATGTGCAAAGTGTACGAGAAGACGAAAAAATGAGCTGATGGTTTTCGGGGCATAGATGTTATCGTGCGAGCATGCACGTGCAGCCAGGAATGCAGCCAGAGCACCACAGGCAAAATCATACAGCCAAGCGAGATGTGGCTTGGCATAGCGTAGCGTAACACAAGCTACATCACTGCAGATGGCTATGATCTTGCTACCATGACCTTTTCAAGGACTAATTTCTGTCGCAGATTGCATGTTTAGTCGCAACAAGCCGACGGTGCTGTTACCGTCCTGCCCTGTTGTTCTCAATGACTGCAATGCGCTTCACATGCTTTAGACATAATTTCTCAGATTGTGGAGAACTCAAATGCACAGACATGGAATTGTGCTTCAGTTGACGTATACTGTAATTAGTGCGAATTCAAGTCAAGAGTGGACTATTTTGTCAAAGCTTACAGGCACATTTGCATGCAGGTCATAATTTTAATTATATGACCATCAGCGTGTCAGGTACAAGAAATGTCGTCTGTCTGGCATCCAAATCAGGGTGTTTCATAACATATGAAGGGCAACTAGAAAAGAAGCTTTCGGGAAGCAATTTTATTTGCCCCTCATCTTAGAATTACATTTTATCCTCTGTTATTAATATTAAAGAACAAGATTGTTTTTTGGAGCAATGAGATTTGAGAAGGTTTCACAGCACAGTTTCTTCAATACTAGAGAAAAAAAAAAAAAAAAAGGTTAGTTTTAAGTGACAAAGTTTGAAAATATTCGACTTGAAGCTTCAACGCTTCTATATTTTCTTTCCTTTTAAATTAGTCCTGCTTGTTTTGATTAGTTATGTGTTGAACCACCTTATCGGTCTGTCTCGTACTTACATAGCCTGTTGTTTACGCCGTTAGACAGACACAAGCACACACTAAATAATCACGTGGAATACGTGTGTAAACTACTTGCTGAAGGATGTGTGGTACCATTAAATTTGTAACATGGCCTGTCGTTTTGCTGCTAGCCACTCATGAAGGCGCACACAGGCCTAAGTGGCCAGCGCTGACAAATACACGCTTTCAACGGGCTCACTTGAAACCGTCTTGCTGATTCCGAGATTACTGACAACCTTTACAGACCTAGCAAGCTTTTAGTGGACAGGTCGTGGCGAAGGAGGTTAGCCCCGTTGTGTCTAACCATACCCACCAACTTGGCGGTGCCGTATATCGTCGCGCCACTTAATGACGAGATATGCAACATTGGTGACATATCTCATTCCTCCTCCTGCGGGTCCAGCTATAGTACGTAGTTTAGCGAGTATTTATTATAGAGCCAACAGGGACTCACGCTAATAGGTTACGAAACTCAAGCTGTAGCTAGAAATGCGTAGAGCATCGGTGGCTGCAGCAATGGTCCAATGCGTATCGAACTTTAACCTCTAGGACCTTGCGGCAGACCGGGGCCGTAGGCCTCGAGTGAGACCCTACTGCTCGTATGTATAGCATAAGTCTGCGACATCTTGCATTACCTTGTACTTCTTCATGCTATTCTCTGTTGCTTCTAGGTGGTTTTACTCCCACTAACACTACATCAGCTCACTCAGCCTCTCTGTCTCTAATGGCTGTGAGAGAAAAAGGGGCGTTGAGATGAAGCTTTGCAAGCATGTTTCCAGCCCCTGCACAAGTGTACAACAGTATTAGTACTCTTTCCGTCGTTTCAATCACACCTAGTAGCTGAAGTCAAAGCAGAAGCTGACCTAACCTTCAGCATCGCTTTCAAACCCTACCCGATTTATGGGCTTAACTAGGTCCTCGCTTGTCTCTATCTTTTAGCTATTAGTTCTACTCATAAGTGCAAACAGGTAACGGCCTCCATCCCTATTAGTTTATGCTATTTAGGCGTTCTCTACAACCACCTTTTCTGATACATAAATAACAATAGTTTACCTATTGTCTATGCGGGAACACCAGTGGCAGTAATTCGCTGGAGCATCCCTTGTTTTGGGACTAGGATAGGAGTGGAGAAGGTCAGGGTGCAGGGAGAACGTTGTGAAGAGAAGGACCCCTCTTAATCGGGTTATGTGCTCCTCTGCCGCTGCCACTGGTACTTTGGACTTGTCATCGTTCCTCCTTCCGCGTCGTCGTCGCCGTACACAGCCCGCGGGGTGTTCCTACTTCACGGCGAAATGGGCGTCGCAGCGTCGAGACCCGCCTAGAGACGAGTCGGCCCTCGTAGTCATGGCTTAGTTACAATAACGGCGACGCTGGTAACACCACTGACGCCGCAAGCAAGCATATGAAAGGGGGATAACTGGAGCATCGAAGGCGAAGTCGCTGCTGCAAATAGCAAGACTTCTCTAACGAATGTTTCTGAGTAATGTTGTAGCTACAAATGGTTCGCACTAGCAAAAGGTGCTAAAGGGTGCCAAGGCAAGCAGCGCTTCTAATATGGTTTTACGCCTTATGTACTTCTGTAGAGTATGCGCGACATCGATGCTTATTTCACCGGCCAGCTTGGGTTGTTGGGTCCAGTTGAGCGTTAACATGATAAATATTGCCCATGTTGTCGATAGATTTCCGGTGGTGCCTTAGCTCTAGTAATACCGTCCTAACTTGATAGGAAGCCATCCCGACATTGTAATTACGACTGTCTGACGTATAATCTAGAGGCGACCCTGGTTAAATACAACACGGATTTAATAATAAAGTAGCGTTCCGCACGCTAACCCTGGAGTAGATCAGCGCGCTGGAGATCAAACTTTTTTTTATGCGGTCGTAATTAATTCCGCAGCAATTATCTTGTCCTTATGCAATAACTTTTATGCTACAGTTTTTCGAATCGAGTACAATACTTGTAACACAAAACACAAGATCTATGTGCGTCATATGCAGGAGCATGGCCATATACTAACTAGAACCTTCTCAATTGGGTATACTTGAGACCACATGCATGCACGTTTACCTGATCTTACATTCTCTTTAAATAATATCTGTGAATAATATTTTTTCGTAGGAATTTTTAGTTACAGAAAGAATATTAGATGTAGGCTGCCAAAAGATATTCTAGCGCAGACAGGAAACACAACTAGACTCATGGGTTAACACGCTTAAGCCCAGTGCGTATTAGCTTTGTAGGTTCATGAGAAAAAAAGAATCAAAATGTTAATGAAATAGAACGACCGGTTACAACGCATACGTTGTTGAAGTTATGTAAAAACATGCACCGATGCAGAGTCACCGCGGGTGGAGAGCACTAGGTAAATGAAATTACGGCAGCTACAACTGTGTCAAAGATCTAGACGTGAAGCCCAATATTCGTAAACGGGGTTCACTGACTGATCTCTTAAAAACAAAAATTGTTTGGCGTATGCTTTAATAGCAACACGTTCAAGACATCGTTGGTGCAGCAACACTAGTTCTTACGAAAAAGAATTGTTTACATAGGTAACCATGTGGAGTAACAGTGTTATATAATTCTATATAGCCTTGTTTCATAATATCTTAATAAAGCAAAAAAAACCCTATACGCAATGACATTAGAGATCACATAACGAGTCACTTCTGCTTCATTTAAACAGAAGATAAAGAATCACGTGTAACGCAGCTAGGGCAATTGTAGGACAAGCTTACGCTTCCCTGACGCATCAATTAGTATATGGCATGTAAACGTGCTTTAGTTAATTCCCAAGATGATCATTGTACGGATGTATAATACAGTTTCCTCAACGATTCAGTGAGGAAAAGTAAGTTTGAACTATTTTAAATTCTGTACATACAGACTAAGCCAGCTTATTAATGCTTAAATTTGCAATGTAATTACCTGGCTTTCAACTTTTGTACAGCATAGCCTGAAGCCTATTGTGCAAGTTCAATATTTAGGTTAAGTCCGTTGGGCCGTGCAGGATCATATTATACTATACATTTTACTATATTGCGTCAGCTAAAAGTCATATTTGTTAAGGCCCTTATCTACTTTGTGGTAAGCGTTGAATTTGCGTTTCGAGGTACGAAGGGCGAAGCATTGTTTTCAGAGCGGCTGCAGATTTCCTGTTGCTAATGCCCACATGCTTATATATCCACTTTATTAAAGTTATCTACTGTATTTGACCGGTTGAATAGAAAATTTGGTAATAACAGAAAAAGTTTTCACGTGAAGATAAATATATATATATATATATAACAGCGTCGTCGTCGTCGTCGTCGTCGCCGCGGTCCTATACAGAGATATATCTGCGCAAAAAAAGCGTGCGTTTATACCAAGTGCTTAACTCTGTGGCTTATGTCGGAGTGCCTGTGTCGGTCTTGGTGATGATTAGGAGAACGAAAATAACGGCATGAAGAGGGCTGGGCTAGTGATAGAGCGGTCCTTATGGGATTGTCGAAAGCACTTAGAGTCTGTCTTTTCTTTTTACTCTGCTGTTATGCCTCCCCGACGATGCTGATAAGCAAAACCTGTTGCATGGCTGGTTTGGCCTAATTCGTTCCGCTCCAATAACGTACGGTAGAGACTGTCACTGGTTGAATCTATGTCTAAAACATTATTACTTCTTATAATACCATGTGTATATATTTTAAATTCAAGTGACGATACGTGCAGCATTTCTAAAATTGATGGTACTGCAGGTGCGTCCATCAGAAATCTTAATGACTGTCTATAAACAGGGTTTTCTAAGCGGAAGCAGCAGCGAAGTAACTATTATCGAGTTGTCGACCGAGGCGGGCTTTTGTAACGCCTCATCTGGTCATGAAAGGACATGTCATACTGTGCCGACGCATATATGGTGCACTATTATTTATCTAAATGAGCATTTATTAGAATAAGTTTGATAAATTTTACAATATGGCTTCAAAGCATATTAAGCCTCAGCTTTACGCCAGACTTATAAGATTATAATAAATTATGGCGTTTATAATAAACCTAATCTCCCAACGGAACTAGGAACACTCTCCTAAAACCTCGCATAATAAGCGACAACGGCACGCCTCCTGACGACGGCGCAGCGTGTTACTTGGATTGGTACGAGGATCGTATATTTCAAAATTCATCCACGGCATCTGGCTCTCGTCGAAAGTACGCTGGAAGTTCTAATGGTGCACAAACAAACATATACGGTGTTCGGCAAACTAATGAAAAGCACTCACAATCAAAAGTTGAAAACTATTTGTCTGCCAATGATACATATCAGTGTGCTATCAACAATTCCATATATGAATTTCTCGCATAGACGGTCTCTTCAAAGTAATATCAAATATATTCCGAACGATGGCCCAAGCTGATGAAGAGCGTTTACTGGGTACCACAGTACCAGACAAAGCACAATCCAGTGATGTCTGGTCTGCATAATGCTTTTGCCCTCAACTTCGAAAAAAATCGACAATTGTGCTTTGAAGCCCAAAGATTTAACAGCTCATTGTGCATTTTGTCCTTGATATCGTTAGAGCACTGCAATACAAGTTGATTTTTACCCATAAAAACGTTTGTCAGTGACTCACCAATGGTAATAAGACCGATCTTACCGATTTTTTTTTTCTAAGACGTCTACGGAATTTATCGTTTTCCGAATATGAAAATGTGTCTGCCCTGAACTACTACACCGCAAGCAGATGTATCCGATCTTTTTCAGTCTACGATACTTTTTTCTATTCCAATATCTTCTTGTAGTTCTTATTGTTGACGTTTCGTCAAACCCCTTACTTGCCTTCTCATCATATGTTTTTTTCCTGTTTACATATAATATAGCACAAATATGATGAGTTTATGCGCCAAGTCTGATTGGAGAGCGGCGGTAAAATGAGTGTCGAACTAGTTCCACCACAATTCTGGGCACACAGAAGGAGTGAGGCCGAATGACAATCGGTCGTTTAAATGCGGATAAGAACGTAAAATAATTCAGCTTGTTGAAGCAGTTGTCCAACTTTGTGATTGTCTTCTTTTCTTGCCCGTCTCGCATTGTCCCAACTTATTCTCGTAACCGCTTGTTCGCTTTCTTGCCGGCTGACTGCTCAGAAGGACGCAAGCGAGAGGGTAACATAAACCTGGTTGGTAGTGGCACGTGCAGGAAAAGTCTTGTGCCGCCAGTAACTTATGCACGCTGTGAGAGCTGTAGCCTGAATAGTAATATGGAGAGAGAAGACGAGAACAGAGTCTGGGGTCCGAATAAACCATGGGCTTGGCCGGGGCATTCCCCACGGAACCATACCTCGCACACATCGGCCAATGGTGTTCGTAACAGGATGTTAGACCGCGCGTACAGCCAGGAATGCAGGCTCAGTTTTGTTTCTTCGCCACGACGGGCCGGCTCTCGCAGTGCGTGTCTGACAACGTGCGATACATGCGAATCAGGAATGGAGATAGGCGAGAAGAGATCGTTGAAATGGATAGAACGGGCACGGTGTCAACGGGGCTAAAACAGGGGACGTTCACCGCTAGGACGAAACAAAAAGGTGTCACGGAGTAAAGTGACGGTGATTGCTGTTCCACGTTCAAAGGACAGTCAGTCTTCAACTAGACGACAGAAGCTAAATTTAGCGGAAATGATAGATTCGATTCATACAACAATATTAGGTTGGGGAAACTGTTTCGGTTATCAACGATTCCACTAATTATCGTATTGTCTTCTATGACTAAAAATATAACAATCTACAATGAAAGATACCTAAGCAGAACGTTTCTTAACTGAAAAGCTCGGTACTAAGGAGTGATAGCCGTGGATAATCCGTAAACGATCTCGGAAAAAATCTAAGAGAAAGCTGTTGATTAATTATTGTTTATATGTTCCCGTGTGCGCGCGTTTTAGCACTTATTGTGCATTAGTCTGATTTACAACCGAAGGGTTCATGTACCTATCATGTATCGGATTCGCTTGCCGTTTTCGTGTCATCATGGTAAGTATTGCCGGAAGTAGATGGGCTTCGGCATCTTTTTATGCTAACCTCAGCCCCGAAGAAAGTTCTATAATGTATATATGTATATATATACGTCATTTGAAAAATTGCGCCTCAAATTCTAACTGAACACTTCGATAAAAAACAAAACCAATTTTTGAAAAGAACTAATTTTTATATTAAATAAATTAAAAAGCTTTTTTCCTAAGTATTCAAGTAGTTCGCGTTAGCGAATCCCTTTCTAACGATTTTGGAAAAATCATTCATTTACTGTTATTGCTGATTCGAACAAATATAGTCAGCCATCATTTGAAGCAGGTGATAAATCTGAACAAAAAAAAAGTTTTAGTTATTCTTCCGGGGGACGCGTCCGAAGACATGAAGGATAATTTTTTAGTAAATTTAACTTTAAAACTCCCTACTGAAAATGGTAGCATCAGGCACTATGTCGGTTTCAGACAGGAAAAAATTAGCCGTGGACCAATCAGGTGACTAAGGAAAAAATAACCCAGACATGAACTAATATATATACATATAGCAATGTTTCTAGATACATATTTGCTATAGATAATGGGAGACGCAGTAACCTTACGTGCATAATCATTTCATGTCACACAGTTTGCCATAAAGATACGAAGTAAATCGTTCATAACGAAAAAAAAAATATACCAGATAATATCTACATTGAGCCTCTTCTTGTGTATTAGGGGCAGCATATCTAAAAAACCGGTTATCTTTACCTGCTATTAAGAGATGTTATGCGTAGTTTTAAGATAACCTCTCTGGACCTATTGTGTTGCTGTCGTATAGTACATCATAGATACCTATGGTAAATCATTTTGTTATATATAAAAATGAATGTTCGATTCGTAAGCTTGACTACTCATCATGTATCGGGGTTGCTTGCTTTTTTAGACTCGAACAAGTTACATATTGCGTAACTTAAATTCAGTCAGTTAGCTGGAGCAAACCATAAGGTACCGATTCATTTGACACGTTCTATAAAATTATACCCTGTATTATTCCGAACTGAAGATTTATACTCGAATAGACAGCAGACATGTCTAGATAGAATAAATAATAATAGAAGGTGCAGTTGGTTAAAATTTTCAGCTGTTTCAAGAATAAAACTTTTTTTATTTAAAAATTTTATTTTCACATCTTGTGTTGCATATGACGTCGATTACCTCACTACAGAGAACAGCCGTGGCTGGTCTTGACGGGGGCATCTAGGTTTTCTCCGACACGCCCATAAAGCTGTATGACAAACATCTATCAAATCGATTTTTGCTTTCATTTATACCGATATTTGTCAAAGCTAACATTTGAACTAGCGTGGCTGCCTGTATATTCCCTTTTCTAGCTAGCTTTGTAAGCCAGAAAAAGCCTTCGTAAAAACCGTTAGGTTCATAACTAACATTACCAAATAATACTAGAATATCCCTTTATGTTTTTAAACGCTTGGGTAAAGCTAAGGACCGTATTTGCCGAGTAAATCTGCAACAGGATTGCGTTCTTTTGGACCTTTTACGTAGTATCTCTATGGATGTGCGTAAGTTGAAAAGTTGCATAGTTTACTCTATAACTCGTTTTGTTAGAATTAAGGCATCGACTAATAGTGCAGGAAGAGATTCTTATAATTATCACATGCAAAGGGACATTGCAGTCCAGAACTAGAGCATAGTTTCAATCATCAAGTTACTTGACGATCTACTGACTAGAAGTAAAACCAAAAACTACAATTGGCGCCGGTAAAAAATAGCACAGTTAAGTAAATCAAACGAGTTCCTATTTAGGATATGAACAGATAGCACGAGTAGTCTATGACATGAGGGCTTAGCTAATCTAACAACACAAAGCATTATAGTAAACGTAAACAAAAAATTGTCTAACGTCTATAAATTTACCTGAGAATATCACTCATTATCTCTCGGGTACCTCGATTTTTAACACACAAAGTCAATGCAAACTGAATGCAAGTCGCAGTGACATGTCGCGTTATTTACTTTCTACTAAGCGCATCTCTGTACCAAATGATAAGCTCGTATGATATATACTCGTCATCGCTGTCCAGTATATAGAAAAAGCATTGAAGAACAGCAACAGAAGTTGCGGCTGCCAAAGCAGTAAGACGTAAGCCGACAAAATGACGGCCTGTGGAATCTACAGCAGTAAATCTATCTGCAAGTATATATAGTAATTGATAGCAGAACGCGACTTGTTTATCGTACAGCCCACGCAAACGTGTATTTGTTTATCTCTCTTCCCGCCGGACGGTTAACACTCCTTTGGAAATCGAAACTATCGGCTGTCGCAGTGGCTCCATACAAACGCGCAGTATTATTAAAGATATTCTTGTTTTTGCATATTTCCCCTTTCTAACGAAAAGGCGAAACTTTCTCGCGGCTTCTCGCGAATATATCACAAAGAAAGATAAGGTGATGCGTTTACGATCAGAAACCACCATATTTTACTGATCCTTCTGAACGAATATTAACGTCAAAATGAACGTGACACTAATAAATGGCGTATATGCATTGTTTTTTAAATTGGGCACAATTTAATAAGTAGATTAAAAAATGAGAATAAATGGATATTACCGTGAAGCCGTCATCGATGGCGAACTGATATCGATATCTTTCTTTTGCTCATTTGTGAACAAGCATGCCTCCGGAAAGGGCTTAGCCTCCCAGAATTGCCACTTCCATTGCCCGATTCTGACAAAAAAACGCCGTTCGCCTCATTGAATTCTTCGTGTCGCGCATCTACCTAACGATGTATTCGAAATCAATGTGTCTCAACACAAAATACTTTTTGGAAGCTGTTATCTGTCGTTTAGACCGATCAGACACTGTGCCTACTTACGTAAAAATAAGTACAGTGTAATAAGTTTTCCGTTTATTAAAAAACTCATACGAAGCCCTCCTTAACAACGCGTTTTGAAAGTGGGAACGTTTTTGCGTGACGTATAGTCTTCAGCTCGTATCGATGTTGCTTCTAGTTAAAAACAATTTGTCCATTACTCTAATGAACGTCGTAACCTATATTTTAGTTATCACTACTGCTTCCGCAGCTAAAGCGTCTAATAAGAAAGCATGTAGGTGTACGCCGACTAATAATACGCATGCTAAAAATGAACGTGATACATATCTACACTGGGTTGCTGCTTCTATGTATACATTGTATTTCCATATTGTTGTCTCACACCGGCACGAGTTTCATGCCAACACGTAGATGGAGGTCACCGTTGCTCTGAACGCAGTGTTTAGGCGCACAGACTCATAGGCTCCTGTCCTGTACCATACAGTGTGGCTCCGCCTCAGAGTTACTTTAAATATTCTGATATAAAATTAGCATACGAAAATGAATTTTCTGACCCGAGCCTGTTTTTCAGCGAAGATAGTACGAGTGGTGGTCGCGGCAATGACGCTAGAAACTGCGAGGCGACTAGACGCATTTTGTACGCGAATGAAAAATTAGGATTTTCGCGCTCAGTAGCGAGAGGAACGGATACACTCACAGACGGATTCAGAGAATTTATACTCGAATTACATAGGAGAAGCATGCAAGCGAGAGAAAGAGAAAGGAAAAGGAAAAGGGGGAAAATTGCACAAAAGAAAGTCAAATAACATTAAGAAAAAACATGCTTGGACCACGTGTCATATACGCTCACGCATTCACGGTAAAGCGAACTATTTGTTGCTTGTTTATCATTAGTGGCCTACAAAAGCAAGAGACTCGAGTAAATCTGAACACGTTCGGAACACGCGGTAACGCTTCTGCTGTATAGGTTTTACACGACAACCTTTTGGCCTTTAGCTAACGCTAATCTAAGTTATGTCACACGGTAGTGGCTTGTAAGCATTTTGCTCGTGCACGAGTAGCAATCAATTGTGTGAAAAATCAGTCGAAAAAGATCGTTTGTGCACCCAAATTAAGAAATAGATACAGATTTTCAGCATAATCTTTCCATTAACTACACAAGCCGGATTTTTTAGAGCACAATCAATATATTTTCTAATGAGAAATTACAATTAAATCATGTGTAAGTACGTGTAATGCTCTAAGTCAAACTTTTTTAGAATTCTGTTCTTACGCTATGTATTTTTGAGCCTTCGAGGCATCCAAAAGCGACGAGGACGAGTTCTCAGTTACGCAGAAAAAAATGATGGGCGGCTGGTGATGAAATTACAGTGGACATCTGGTGCAATCTTCCAAAAAGTGTTGCATTGACTATTCACGTGCGACTTATAAAGTCAACTACTGGATACTAGCTATTCCCCATTGACGCTTTACGTGAAAACATTTGGGCTAGACAAATTACGTCGGTTTTATACTGTTCGTCAGAAAGTCTCTAAGGTTAGATAGATTATAGCGTTTTGTATACACATTCTACTAAACTATAGAAACACGCAACAGGACTGTTTATGGGTTTTATAAGATTATCAGCTCGTAACTTTATAGATGATGACAAATTGCTCAATGCGTCCAATTACATCTAATTTCAGTAAATCAAAGTATAAAATTGATACGTCATGTAAATATTTGATGATCGTGTCTGAATTTACTTAGGGTTAGAATGTCTATTTATTGTATATGTGCACCCGTAAAATGGTAACTACGTATGCAAAAAATCAGCTATCGTACAATACAAATCATCATTGTTTATCCCGTCACGAATTACGTCCCGCGCACCCATTTGTCTAAGCCCACGGCCGGCTATGCGATAGGCAGGATATGCTATCATAAAAAAAATGTAGCCCATTAGTAAAAAAAAAGTACAGTCTTATACTGTTAAACTGAGTCATCAGTAAAACAACGGGCATATACATTACTGTTTACAATGCTGACATGGCTGATACTTGAATCGTTTAAAGTTCATGAATGGACTTATTTACCGGCAGCAATCCAAAGACTGACACGCTATATGGGTGGCCCATTATTTATCTTAATTGTATCCTGGGGCAAATCTGCCACCTACTCGCTCGCCTATAGTTAGCAATGTATCGTACAGTGTATAAGTTGTAAAACAGGCGTATTATTTTGTACAAAAAAAGTACGTTTGTTTTGAAACGATGTAAATCGTTGTTTGGCCATTCAGAACTAAGGCCTTTCAATGAGGTCTACTCTAGTGCGGAAAAATCTGCTTACGCAGAAGCTCGCTATTTCTCTGCGAAACTTGGCGGTAGTGGGCAAATTCAAAGGTTAGCCTTAGATGATTTATGCGCGGCTACGAATATGATGAGAAATGACAATAATGCTTGTCATGAATTGTGGATGAGGAGTCCGGAGAACGCTGCCACAGCTGCGCGTAGACTTTTATGCAAGCACAAGTACTTTGTTAGCTATTTTAGGAGTAATTTTTAATTGGATTGTCAGTCATTAGAGTTGAGTATGATATATTCACACAGCATAGAGTAAACGGCTCTGATGCGGGCCACTCTAACGGTTGCTAATGGACATGCTTCGATGCCCTAGAAGGTCCGCAGGAGATTTCTAGTTATCAGAATGAGCGCAAACAAACGTAGCATCTTGTACCTATGAGCTTTAGAGGCAGCAATGTTTAGCTAAAAAAGCAAATTATTTCCAAAAAGTTCGCACAAGGCTCGAAACGGACTAAAGGCAATGTACTATTAAAAAGCCCATTTATCAAAGAAGCTGACATATCGAGAGTTCAGATACACCGAAGGGTCCATGTGGGCAACGAACACGGCTCCTCTTTTCAGCGCGCGATCAGTACCAACGTTTAGCGCATTTTAACATAGAAGGTTGAAAACCCTCCTTTATATGAAGCTTGTAATCTGTATGAAAACCCTACAGGCCCTACGCCTTCTACAGGTCCGTATGAGATATAAGGACAAAGAAAATGGCGCTTGATAACATATATAGAAATACCAAAATGTCTATAAAGGCTAAGCTTAGGAAGGAAAAGCTCCAAGCAAGCTATTTCGTCTAAACTCGTTCGAAGTTATAAGCAACAAAAAATACGTTCGTAATCAGGAACGCTTACTGTACATGATGCTATATGCCATTACTTGGGAGAAATCCACCAACGAAAAATTGCTAGAAGCAAAAGTTCGACACTTACCTTTGATTGTAATAGTAACACTGGATCTGTAAATAGGTTTCTTACAGTTCGTTAAGTATATTTTGGTTCGCATAACTTCGTTGTCTTCCAGTAGTAAAGCAAAAGCATGAAGACCAGTATTCTATAATAACTGGAGTTAGGGGACGTTCATGATACTTAACCGCGTAAAAGGAACACTGAATTATGTAGAATAAAATCTAACACGTTATGTAAAATATATACATAAGGCTAATACGGACGTGCTAGGCAAATCAGGACAACATAAAAAAAAAAAAAACGATATATTGCTTTTTCGGCTATCTCACTACCCTTGGCGAGTTATCTTTTATCGTTACGCTGTGTGGTCGCATCTCCAATGCTCAAACCGTTGAATCAAAGATTTAATCAGCCCAATTAAGCCTATTCTATCTGCACAATCTGAGATTAATCTGTCCTTGTGATTCTATTGCCTTTAAAGGCCTAAATGTTTCATTAATTAATTTCGAGTCCTCTCAATTGTATTATCATGTTTTCTCAAGCAGCGCGTTTGCGAAAGGAACCCCACCGTAATAACGCATATGATTATAATGCATGTTTCACTATGTATAAAAGAAGCCAGATGAGGCAGCCGTTTAGTTTGTCGAAGCCCAGTACTGAAAAGGCTGATCTAAGATAGATGCCATTATGGAACATCGGATGTTGACGATTGTCGCTGATATTTCAAATTTGGGTTGCTTGTTCCGGTTCCACAACTGACGCAAAAGTAGAACAAGGCCATAAACTTGTCGCAACAAATGCGTAAAGGCACGCTACAGATTACCTTTTTTTTTTCTTTTTACAGATTTACAGCGTCTTCTAAGTATACACCCTGTTCCTCGTTTCGGAGAAGAAAAAAGCTGAACTTTTCACAAACATGTTTTCATACTCTTGAATAACGCCGGTCTCGCATTAAACTTTGTTAATAATATATATCATGGAGCTAAGCAGTGAACATGGCGTTCTTCATGGTTCCGTATGCGTATATTCAAATATTAAGGAATCTTTGTCGCAGTAGAGCATCGATATGATATATGAAATACTGTGCACTATTTGGATGGCGTGTGCCTTGCAAAAAGGATGCTGAATATAAAGGATAGTAATCCTTGTATACAAAATGATTATCAACAAAAGCCCCTTTGACGTGCTGAACTAAATGAATAGAGTTTCGCTAAAAATAACTGTGAGCCATCAATACGTGCTTCAACGTTTGTCCTCCCGACAGTGTGATATTAACTTGTTCGTCTTCTAAACTTAGATCCAGGTTTGAATCCAGGCGTAAACGCACTGCGTTTTGGGCTAGGAGTAAGCCGTTTGAACGGCTTGAGTGTCAGATGTAAAAATCAAAACATTTATTTTTGGATAAGGACTGCTATCGTAATGTATATCATGCCCCAGCGAAAGTGTACCTGTAAGTAGCAATCTAAAACAACACAATACATAAACAATTAGAAACTGTCATCGGACCCATCATTTTATTAGTTTATGTTACATTTGTATCGTATATTTTCTGCAACTTGAGTTAGCGTAATTATAGAACATTTTCTATAAACCTCGATTTGATCAGCCAAGCTTCTAACCAGTAATTACCATCTATATATTTTAATTTCGTTTAACTTCAAAATAACCGAAAAAGGTTTTTAGCGTCTCCAAGCTGATATGAAAAGGAAAGTAGAAAATGTAATTTCTCTTGCTTCGTAACAATTTCCTGCCTCCCAGTAGCTGCTTAGATCTTTTAAACGAAGCAATCGCACTCGAAAAGGGCGTTCGCTTTCGCTGGCAATGTGCATCGTTACTTACTCGGTCATAAATCTTTATATTGATACTTCAGCTCGTTAAATAGACGTTGCTATTTCAACAGGTCCTTTAAACTGGCAAAAGGTGCAAATCTATTGCTCACTAGGTTAGCGTCCCTTCTACCTGATGAACTGGGTCGCCTTGCTGAAACCAGTTAGCGCCGCACAGATCACGACAAAAATTGCCTTCGACAAAAAACCTTCGATAAACTCATCATACTCTATTCTGTGGTCTCCTGACTGTCACAGAATGTAAAACCATCGAAAATCCAACTCAACTATATTTCGAAGAAGCCAAAAATCCTCCGGCATGATGATACGAAATTGTTTGGAGAGGGTTAACCGATATACTCTATACATGCATGCTCCTTTGGGAACCATGTTGAGACCCGATATAAACAACTAAAACTGGAGTTTGTCCGACAAGTAATTTCAACAAAACCACAGCTCCCATAAAATATAGTCATTTAATGGTTATCTGTTTAATAATATATATCCACGTTACTTTTGCGAACGCCTTTAGGTTCTATATTTGCCTAAATAGGAGCATTCATGCATGATACTAGCCTATGTTTGTACCGAAGCTGGCTATCAATATGCGTCCATATAATCCCCGCAAATTGTCGTTTTTTATTCAAGTCTAGTAACGAACAGCGCACCGCAGATTTGCGGCCAACAAGATGAGTGAATGCACGTTCGTTCTTTATGCTAGTCAATTATTTTGCAGAAAATACATGTCTACTAGCCCTGTACCTACCGTTACCGTTATCGCCGGTAAGTCCGATCTCTTGACACGCGCCCTCTGAGAGAGGACACGCCCTGTGTAAAGAAAGACCTTAGCCGTGCGTTCTTATCTATTGTCTATTTGGGCCATTATTTTCCCTTCGCGTTGGAATGGGCGACCATGCCTCCGATAAGCTAAATGTATGTCTCATATGAAATAAAAAAAAAAAACGCTGTACATTAGCACCGTTATGTACAGCTACAACATGTTACTACAGGATGGTAGTTTATCTGTTCAACGATCTAGTGAAAGGGCTTCCGAGCGAACATGTATACCTGAATACCCATTTCATCAATCTGGCTAGTACGGCAGAATTTCTTATCAGATTTGGTTAGGATGTCGTTCCTTAGATGTTTGTATCCCACATAGGTAAATAGCTTCCATTTTGCGTAAATATGTTCACTGATTGAATGATGAAGGACGTTAAAGGTGCATCAAATTTGTTAAGGTCCGTTTTCCATTAGGGTGTAGTTTAAGGAACGGTCTATTCGTAACAGCGGGTCGCGATTTTTATATGCTTGTTTTTTTCGTTCCCATTAAAGACATCAAGAGGATATTAATCTGTAAACATATGTTACGTGTAGATAAGATATCAATGAGCTAAAGGGAGCATGCTAATTTGCCAAGCGTTATTTCGTAGGTCAGCAGTCATTGTTACACTTTGAAACTGAATATTTCCCTGGTAGGGTTGAATCAATACGTAATTTTTATAGAGTGTATTGCATATATCAGGTTATTTAAATTTTGGCGCTATACGCGCGACCATGCTAGTTCTCTGACGAAATTCATCAAAGAAATAGATATCACAGGTACCAGTTGTGAGTATCCTAACGCCAGGTATACATAGATAAGAAGCGGAAGTTAACCATTGAACTTGACATTATTATTTACAAATGTTACATAACATATCATCATAACATAGCAAGGCTTACCGCTGTAATTTCTGTTCGTATCTAGAAAATATTATCGGATAATGGTCATACAGATAGCACAACTTCTATCAATTAGCTTGAGTTATTGTAAATGGCATTATTGTAAATAAAAAAAAATCTTTATAAAATATTAAACGTAAAAACACAAAAATATTAAAGAAAACTTTAATAACCTTCAATGTTACATAATTAATTACCGACAGTATCCGTGTTACGTGGGCATAATGTAGCATGTTTAGAGCCCACAGCTTATATCGTTCAGTCACGGTTATGGCGTCGTGGGTACCATGTTTGCCTGCTAAAATTGAAAGATCGGTAATTGTAAGATCGGTTGAAATCTGAGCGTAAACACATTTCATTGTCCAGTGGGAGCCAGCCGTCTGATAGAGTGCCTAATGGTGGTATCGAACGTAAGACTTGCTTCATTCAGCTTTCGCTTGTGTCCTTCAAAGGTTTGGAGCCTTGTTTGAAAGTGCGTCCAATGAGAAATACACCTCATTTATTTAAGTCAACTATTGGACCGCAAAACCAATATCTTCACCAAAGAGGACGTTCATCTTAAATCGAGTTCGTAGTTGAGTGATCTTACATAGACATCTTCATCTTCCTTTCTTATTTCTCGCTTTTCTTTCATATATCTTCTGACCAGTTTCTAGAGGTCGACTGCGAAAACATCTGCCACTGTCACCGTTGTCCCTTCCTTCTGATCTGGGTTGGGTTCGTGGATGTTGTCGGGCAGAGTCAATTTCGATCTCCTCTTTTTTTGTTTCCAGCAACGTTCACCAGGCTTCTCCAGTTAGATCAAACTGTCTCTATCTCCCTTGTTCAGTATCAACAACGTAAAATCGCTGCGGAGTTGTGGGTAAGGGGGATCCCGATTATGTTTCCATTGCGCGCCGGCCCTTCTCCTTTCCGCCGATATATCGCTGTTTTTTTCCTACGGACTCTGATCGGCACTCAACGAGCTGCGGTCTGTTCTGGGGAGCGAGCAATTTTAAACGGCCTCCACCGTCATTGTAAGGCCTGTGTTTCTACAGTGGTCCTTTCTCCCGATCCCATCCCTTTTCCCTAAATTCAAACGTTCCCTCCGATCGTACGATTGTGACGACTTTTGGACGAGGGTTGATAATATCTCTGCTGCGGTTCTTGCCCAGGACAGTGCCGTCTAAAGCGAATTTGGCAGGCCGTGTGCAGAACTCTGAGCTCCTCACTATGTGTACTTTCTAGCTCGCGGCTAGTCGACAAACGGGCACTGATGGAACAAAGAAAAATATCGAGGTTTCGGCCCGTTCAATCGGGACATACCCCCTATCAAAAGGCAGTATCATTGCACTTGAGATGACGGTTCTCCATCACTTCTATATTTTCTCTGTACTAGCTTTCGGAATCAATTCGTATGGAATCGTTCTTCGCAGGGGCAGCTCGAAGAGACGAGGCTGGTCGCAGCGACAGTGACGGAAACGCACCGATACTCCCAGCAACAGAATTAGCGTGACTAGTGCACGACGAAGGGAGCAGTTTGGTTTTAGCTGGTTGTCTAGGAAGGCGGCTGGAGTAGGGATGACTTTGGCAAGCAGTGACTTCCGCTAGTTTCGGGTAAAAATTTGTTACACTATGGCCGGGTGAGAACTTTGAGATTTTCGGTCGTGCCGCGGTCTCGTTACCCCGCTGGCTCCGAGTCATCCGCCCTCAGTCTGTTGTTTCCATGTAACCGACATCCACCATCCAACTGCGAGGCAGGTGCACAATCGTACCGTTGTGAGGGACTAAGGGGAAAAAGGTGGATTTGAAGGAGAAGGGAGAGCCTTTTGAGTAGGGTGAACTTAGGGAAACTTAGCGTATAGTAGTGAAAGCTGGTGAGAGTGTTGGAAAGGAGGCGGCCGGTCAAACGATCGCGCTCCATTTGTCTGCGTCGAGCGTTAGGGATAGGTTCTCGCAGCCGTCAATTGTGGAAAACCATGCGCCGCTCGAAGCAGAGATTAACAGCCGTTGGAGAAGACGTCCATGCTCATGAGCGCTAACGGGGGCAGTACGACGGTGAGCTAACATCAGTGCAAAATCTGCGTATTCCAATCCACAATTTCCACACCCGGTTCGCACTTGCACTTCCCGGTTGTACACCGGTGGTACACTGGTGCTCGTCCGCGGTAGCCTCATTATTACTATTTATGATTTTTACTTGACTTCACTATTCTCGAAGTTTGCCTCACTGCATTGAAGCTCTTCCCTGCACGCACACAAAGACAGAAGGCAGGCAGCCTGAACAGAATGAAAGCTTGACAATCTTCTCTGCACGCTGGATAAGCTGCGAAGCAGCCAACCAACTTCCCTTCAATTTTGAGAGTGAATTTTATGAGCTACGATGAACGCAGCGAAAAGGTTAAAGGAAATGCAAAAAAGAAAAACCACTTTCATTTATAAAATCACCCAGATCTCATCTAGTTCGCTCGACTAAACCGGCCAACCATGCAGAGAACCTGGTCCGAGCTTTTGAGCTAAATGAGTTGCCAATGGCAAATTGATACTTTGCAACAGCTATCTCCTCTGTCGACTGTTGCTAAATACCCGTGAAGTCTCGCCGCAGGGTCTTCCAACCAATATAAGCGTACTGCCATGTGAGGATGACTTGTAGGATGGTCATGCTAGGACTGTAGCAGAGGTTCTGGATCTTCTTCCGCAAAAAGTTCGTACAGGAAGCCATGGGAGACGACGGGAGGAGAGGTGGTGTCGGAACAAACGAAAAGGACGAGGTTGGAAAAAATGCCGTTGCTACACGCACGAAATGCAGTGTTTCGAAGTTTTGAACATCTATCTGTCGGTGGCATTGCTCGAAAACCGCTCGTCCAGGCCTTTCTCCAGGCTTCTCGTCCAGGCTCGTCCCCGCAACCATCTACTTGCAGTGTTACTGACAGGATCGTGTCTCCCGGCTATGGTCGTTGATGTTTTTGTTGACTACAAAGCTTCCAACAATGAGTTTTGTATGAGCGGGCTGGCTTGCGTTAGCGCAACGAGCTCATGAAATGATACCACTGACGGGACGCTCTTCTCCAATTGCTAGCAATCTAGGTAGCTAATTGGAGTAATCCGGCGATAAACATGTACAGCATGTAGCCAAATTGCCGGCAGATTCAGAGACAAATGATAGGCTACAGTCTAGAGTCCTGCCGTCATGCTAGGGAGTCGGACGCATTTGTCGATAAACGGAGCAATAGAAAATGTTTTTGCAGCCCTTTTAATAAAAGCAAGCTGAACTCAAAAACCTGTAAAGAAAAAAAAATGAGTGGTTATGATGATCCATCTTTATTTGTCTCGCAAGCGTTTTTCAATTTTGGATTAGTTTTTCTTTCTTGTTTTGCTTCTTATTTAATTAACAATTTAAAGGTTTTCTTCTAATACAAATGACTTATGTGTACCGCAGACCTGTACAAAGGCTTGCTAGATTTGAACAAAGAGAAAAGGGTGGGATCCAAGGGGTTAAGTCTAATAAGCTAGCAGCATTTAAGAGCTACGGATTACAATTTGCTTGTCGATGAATTCCTTATTGACTAGTAAAACCATATAGGTCCTTTTAGGACCGTACCAAACGAAGTTGTCAGTAGTTCTTTTCAAAAAAAGACTGGAAGGGATCAGAGCCGTGTTGATAAAGCGAACATTCATTCAATCATTTTTTTTGGACAAAGTATGTCTAAATGTGCGACAAATAATGCAATATAGAGAGGTCAGCTTAAATTGTATCTTTTTGGAGTATAGTAGAAACAACCAATGTTGAATTAACACTGTTTTATTTCGATGAAGATAAATGCGATATTTATGTCTATGAGCTTTAAAACGATCGTCTAGCTCCCACTTACGTTGATCACGTCCACTAGGCGGCCTGAGCTGGCACGCGCAATTATTATTCTTTGGAAAGCAAGTCGAGTTTGGCATAACTTGATAAAAGAGTATAACAGCCCTTTCCGATTATCGAATTCAGCAGGACACGAACGTTCTGCCTTGACAATGAGGAAAACTTAAAATGCAGAATAACTTATGCGGGAACCAGCTCTCTAGTCAGCTGCGGCCTCGAAAACAGGCGACAGACTATTGGTCGCGGAAAGCAAACATACCAATCTGCACAATCTAAAAGGCGTTTCGCATCGCTAGGTTTTAGGTTTTTTTTTCAAAATGATCTACAAAATCTCCAGTGCGGTATGCTCTGAAGCATGTCCGAAGTGTCGCTTAATAACTTGGATCTAATTCGTGAAGTTGACAAGTTCAATAAAACTTGTGAAGCAAGACAAAAAACACATTATATTAGCAAAATATTCTATATGTGCAAATGCAAGCAAAAAGGTGCATAGCATTTCCGATTAAGAGACATGTCAAATGTAGCATTTAGTCGATCTATCTTAGTCTGATGTCTACAATGCCCTTAAGGCTAAGTTACATTTTTCACAGCTGTACAATATTGGAAGAAGTTAAACTTTTAATTGGTTACGCCCTATCATGCATACACGGAACGTTTCGAATCAACTTTCTGTCTATGCCTATCCAAAAAAGATTCCTTTTGCAGGAATAACATACCGCGACATCATCTGTTTGTGGTAAACGTAATTTCTGACGCGAGTTGACCGCAATTTAAACTGGAATTTTTGTCATCATATAAAATGTATGTCTTTAATTTTAATGCACGTCATAATGTTCCGCCAAAGTATTGATCGTCTTTGGCCAACATTCAAGCAAGTATTTTTTCCTTATCTCAAAATCTATCATAGTTTCTTTGGTGACACCATAATCCCACCTTTACGGTTTCAGAATACAGTAACAGGTAATTTTTGCATCTTTCCGCTGAAACTAAATTGATATCATTAGGGAAATACTCCAGGGACTGAATCGGATAACCGGCTGACAGTGCAAAGTCTGGGCTATACGGCGGATACGTTAAAATTTCCTTTTGAGGTTCTTCTTTTTGTCGGGTAGCTGAAGATTATGTGGTTTGGGATCCTGGTGGTGACAGAAGACGCCTTTGTTATTCATTAGTTTTTTTTTTCGCTGGCTTGTTGTTAGTTGTTTATGGTAGAGGAGTTAACTAATTGTTGTACTGAGCGACAGCAACTTGTAAGGATATGTTAAACGCATAGTGTCACCTTTTCGGGGTTTTGCCACGAATGGTGGAGCACATGTTTTTCGCTTGCACATTGTTCTCGTTTATGAGATACTTTTCATTACATTGGTCAACCATTTTAAAAATGGGTCAATTTTGTTGCGTTACTGTAGAGTTTCGCACAGAAGAATACGATTAAGTAAACCATCTGGAATTATTTGATGGCACGGATTGGCGATAGCATGGGTACTCAACTCTTGCAATAACCTCATCATTTTTTTGTAATTTATGGATACTTTCGAGAAGTATCCTTCACATCGAAATGTCCACTTTTGGGCCGCTTTCCTCGCTAACGCATCTTGACAATAACCGGCATGAATTTTTTTTACAAATCTAGGCAGCATTTGTGCTTTTATCGTAATACTGTCATGGTTTTTTTTTGTATAATTTTTATACATTTTATATAATATAATATCATCTTCAAACTGCTCTATCTTAAGTCTAAATAAAGACATTTAAACAATATGTACCTATCGGTGCAGAATCTCAACTTTTAAATGCCAGTTCTCCGTAACCCATACTACCTGAGACCTGTGATTTTTAAGCCGTCTAATCAGAAAAGAGATCAATACTTTTTCGATAGCCCAATATTAATAATAGCGTTTAATATTGTTCATTGATAATAGAATTGCGTCTTTGCAAAAGATGCAAGGATCTGTGGCGTGATAACGTAAGAACGCATCTATGTTAGATAAATGTGCCTTAATTTTGAAGGAAAAGAAAGAGGTTGAACAAACCGGGACACAACAATGTATTCTAATGTAAATTAAACGACAGTGTGGGTTAAAGAAAAGGACGACATCCTATACTTTTTTTTGACAGAGTACCCGAAAGTATGGCTACAAATTGCTATGAAAACATAAATTGTATCAAGTTATTTAAGAATACCAAGTACCATTTCTATCGTGACCCGATTTAAATAATAAAACTAATTATAGCAACGCACCTCTAAATGTTTGTACAATGTGTTTGCTAATGGCCGGAAGTACAACAGATACAAAAAAAAACAGCAACAGATTTCAAAACATGCTTTCGCCTCAAAAAACAATTAGTATCTGAGGCAAAAACTTCAGAATCGTCAGAATTTGTTTTTCGCACTCCTTTAGAAAATCATCAGGCCCTCTCAATCTAATCTCTATGTCGTTCATTCCGCTTGAAGAGTGAAGAGTAAACACGGAAGTTCATAGCTTCATTAAGAGGTCATCCGGCTCGAAGACGATAACGACGAAGAAGGAGCTCCCCACACCCGTCACGACGAGTTGATGTTTTTGGCGTAAAAATATTTAGCTTTCTTCCGGCACCAAAGGTAGCGGTTCCAACACTCTACAATAAATGGCTTTAAAAGCCGAGCCCTTAATTATCTCGAATACCCTATGCAGTTATCCTCCACGTAAGGGGAGTACATACCTAGTATATGATACAAACTCTAGATTATCCTACCTTAGTTATATAGAATATATGGACAGAAAAACTAGCGACACCAGAGCATGCTTGAAGCTAGTTGATCTAAATAGGGTATTAGATGATTTATGTAAAGCAGGATAATTAAGTATTTAAGACATTGTCTTAAAGGTCACCGTAGCGGACGGTTATTGCATGGCTGCCACTGTGTTCATAAAACTGCTTGATAAATTTACAAGATCAACCGAAGAATTCTGCGTTTTTTCTTGGTTAATCGTTCAAAGTAAATCGTATAAAATGCTTTACTTAAATCTCCGAAGAACGAAACATAGCTGCATCTCTTTTCAAGTCCCACGGTGGCATATATACAATGAATAAATTTATGCTACAGTTTTGCCGGTATGTCTTTTTATAAAGGTCACGATGAACTTGCCTTACGATTGTGACGATAACCTGATTTGATTTTGTTTCCGATCGCGGTTGAAATTTTACCTGAATAAAGGGCTTTTTGGTAACTGAATGTTGTAAGATTTAGGAAATGTTTGAACTGCTGAGCACTTGTCACTCTTTTATCAATAGAAACAAAGTGTTGGTTAATCTGATCCACTTTAGGATCCACTGAAACAAAACTGTTTTTTTGACATTCTCAAGTAATAGTTCACTGTTTCTGAAGCGTTGTCAGATTGGTCTCTCAGTAACTTTCGCTCTACCTTTTTTTTATTGGATTTAATACGTTTTCCTGTAACTTATGAAAAAAACACTTCGCTGCCTAATAGAATTTTGACCTCTATAACGTCTACCCTTCCGGCAAATGATCCTAACAATATTTTGGAGCCATCTTTTTTAACTAGGACTGAGTAGACCTGGGTATTTTTGATCCTGTAAACCCTCCTAGTAGTTTCACGTACACACCTTCTACTCAAAAGAGACATTTTTACAAAAAAGATCATATCGGGTTATTTCAACATGATCCTTTAATGGATGCGCGCCGTGCGTATCTTCAACAAATATTTTATCAAAGAACATTTTATTTCAGTTGTTCCATAGTTTTTTCACGGCTAATAAGCACAAAGGTATGAACTTTGAACGATTTCATACCTTCTCTTATTATGTTTGCAAGACAAATAAGCCTGTATCTTAGTTCATTAACCCGTCTCTTCGATACAAGGCATCCCGTTTGAAGGGTCACGTCTACCAGTTCCGCTCTCCGACACATAGCTCTGATGAGACAGAAAGAAAAAAACGCACCGGATATACTTAATACTATGATTAGATAGTATTGGTAATCACTATGTTACGATGACACTTTCTATTTACAAATTTATTGCCGTAGAAGTCTGTTTTATGAGTTCATTTGACTGTATGAAGGACAACAGCATAGAACCTATAGCATTTCGAATCGATCTGAGTGTCTGTCAATAGCTCTTTCACGAGTCCCTCCAATAACCGGTGTATAATTGGGTCAGAGCCGATGCTGGTTGAGAACCTAATATAACAGAGTAGAAATGTATTGTCTTTCCGATAGCGTTGCTTATTGGCAGGTAGAAGTTGATGTCAGGGAGGAACTTACCGGCGTAAAGGTATCAATGTAAGCAGCAGTCGAAGTAGCGTTCGGCTAAACATGGCACTGCTTCCTCTGGCGGTCCGTATGAAGATAGAGAATGAAGCAATTATTACTCAGTTATGGGCAGTTGTTAAAAGTATCCTACAACTAGGCCAGGCAAATTAGCGTATGCGGCGCTAGTCTACTAGCGAAACGCTAATTAAGATATTGTTTTGCCGTTTTAAGCTACACGTCAGCATGCATCAATGGTAGACACATTATGTAATATATCCTCGACGGAAAAGGACTTAAAGTTAAGCCCTTTTATGTATATATAATGTTTTAACAGAGTTCAATTGCACGATTAGATAACTGTGACTTCAGTATAAAAAGTGCTCCCTACTTCACTGTGAATGGAAAAGATTTCAGAGTGAACCGAAAGTAGCTTCAGAGGAATAAGCAACAGTGACTGTAATAATCGTAAATTAAGGACTACGATATGTCGTCTTGGACCTAACTATTGAATTCTCTGACAGTTACACGACGTTCCCACTTGGCTACTGTATAACACATACAGACTGAAGAATATCAGATCGTACTATATCATATTAGGATTGCCATCCGCTATGTTGACGACTTCCTCTATCGGAGTCCTTTAGTTCAGTCGTGACAAAAAGCTAAGTTGTTTGAATAATACATCTGGCCGAATACAATGCGCCTGAACTGGCAGCCTGAAGAGCAATGAAGGTCCTTGATTTCAGTTTGCTTGGTTAAATTAGGCACAGCAAGTGAGAGGGCAGTTAGCCGTATATAGACCTGAACTGGGAACTACGAGATAAGCAGCAATGGAGAGACCCGAGTGACCAAACGTAAGTGTGCTTGATAAACAAACAGATTGTTTTATCTATAAGTAACTTTTATCCTTCGAGAAAGCACTGATCGTTCAACCGTGACTATTGAAAAGAGATGATGTGACAACTGCACCGAGAAGTCTACTTGAGGCGACCTATCGTCTTTATTTACGTAAAATGCGAATGGAGCTAAAGAAAAGGTACATATGAGACATGTGGGCGAACGACGCACTCTGGGATTAGACGGTCCGAATGAAATGGGTTGAGTGGAAGAGTACAACTAATCTGAAATAAAGCTATTAAGAGATAGTCGCTAATGTAAAAGATTTGCTGTTGGGGAATGACTCACAGGAACTGAGCAGGCTGTCGAAGATCGAAGTCTGCTGTTGTTGGAGCATGGGTGTCATCTTTTTCAAGTTACCGCCGATACCTCAGCCCTTCTCAATCTGGTGATTAACGAACGCTTCTACGTAGTTTATTATACATCGCTTTTTTAATCAAAGCATCCGTAGGTACTTAAATCAAACAAGCATCTAACGAAAAATTTCGTGTTAGTAAAGAGACTGGCAACATTTATTCTTTCGCAATGGCTGTGCATATATCTTTTTTGACACATTTCTAAACGACGCACGTTTTAACAAGTTCTGCTACACTTATTCGTCTCTCTTTTTTGAAATATACGCTCAGAAAGGAAAGGATCACCTTCAGAATGACTTATAAAACTTTAGACGTTAACTTGAAGGCTTATTTGTATACAAAAGTTTCTATAGAGAGTAATTAAGAGTGATAAGTTCTTTTTAGAACTTAAATGCATGGTAAATGAACTAATTAGCCGTGCGAATTCTTAGGGAAATTATTCATCTTGTATAGATAACAGATACAGTATCCAAAATGTAAAGTGAATTTATGATTCGAAATTATGTGTGCATTAAACTTGGTGGGCATCGGTAGCATAACTTCATTCAGTTCTGAGAACAGCCAATATAGTTTTAATTCGACGACCCCTGAAAAAGATTACTAAAAACTAAAAATAATGTATG